>NC_060280.1:84009200-84031461 GCF_021613505.1 Equus quagga | reverse complement strand
CGGGGACCCCGGCGGGCGGCGCGAGGACATGGCCAGCGACGCCGTGCAGGTAGGCGCACCTGCGGCCGCCCGCGCGAGGCGGGCAGGGCCCGGGGCCTCCCGAGTGCCCGGCGCCCCCCGGACGGGCCCGCGCGGCAGGTGGAGGCCGCGCCGCTCCCGGGCCCCGCCCCTCCCCGGGGATGCGGGGCGCGGAGGCTGGACTTGGGGCGTCTGCGGCCGGCCGCGCGTCCCGGTGCCCGTGGTCCCCGCCGCCCGCCCCCTCCCCAGCGCTCGGTTCCCGGCTCCCGGCAGGTGCCGCTGCACCTGGGGCAGGTGCCTGGCGCGGCGCCGCGGAGGGGAGGAGGCCTCCGGCCCGGGCCCCTCCCCCGCCCCCGCCTCGGGACTGAGCTTTACGATGGTCCCGACGCTACCCAGATTGGCACCTGTTGGCGGAAGTGCCCGAGTCACCTAGTTAGGTCTGGGGACCGGGGACCCGCACGGCCACCCTCCGGGCTGCCAGGTGGAACCTTTTCCCAGGTGGGGAGTGTCCCACTGGACAGCCCGGGACTCTCTCCTGCCTGGAATCCTACCTGGGCATGGGTGACAGGGCTGGGTCACCCCGGCACGCCCACAAACATACACACAGAGGCGCAGGTGACTGGCACCAACCTGCCGCCCGGCCCGGCTCTCCCTGTGCCACCTGGTGGACATCACAGCCCTGGACTCACCGTCCCCATCTGTGACAAGCAGGGCCAGCCAACTTCCCAACTTCTTGGGTTCAGTGACTCCGTCTGAGACATCCTGTGCCTCTGTGCCGTCATGTTGTTGCCTGTAACTGGGTTCTCGTCTCCTTCTGCACCTGCCCCCGTCCCCTCTGTGTCTCCCCTGTCACCCCACGACCCCCACCCTAGTCCTGCTGATGGCCTGCCAGCCTTGCCGAGGAGCTGGGCGTATCTGGTGTTGCCGATCACACAAGGTCAGACCTTGGGGCCGCGGAGGGCCGGGGTCCCTGCGTCCACCCCCGGCCCTGGAGGGGCTGTGTAGGAATCCCCCGGCGCATGCATGCGCTTGGTGTGTACCAAACGTGACCGGGACGGAGGCTGCGATTCCTGGAGCCAGGCTGGACCCGCACCCCAGCCCCTGTCCCTTCTCTCGCTCGCTGTCCTCTCTCCTCCTGGTCATCCTTTCCTCATGGCTGCTTGGGCCCGCCACCCTGTTTCTCTGTCCCGATGTGTGCCTGTCTGTTCTGTGTCCGGCAAACGGATGTCCTGTCCAGATTCCAGAAACGCCCAAAGCATTGAAATCTCTGGACGTGGGGGTCTAGGCCTCTGGCTGCTCTGGGAAGAGGGGGATTCTGGGAGGCAGGCCCTCGGGCCCCGGGGTCTCCTGCTTCATGGTGGGAGAGGGGGAGCAGGGATCCTCCAAGGCTGGGCCAGACCCCTGATTCATGGGTTCGCTGTGCTGGCCCTCGGGTGACCCCTGCCCTCGAGGAAGGAGTGAGTCACCCGAGGGAAGAGAACCCGGGAGGCCCGGCCTTCCTCCCTGCTCTGCATATTTTCAGGCCTCCGCTATCAGAGGTGGGGCCTGAGGAGCCTGCTCCTCCTCTCGGGGCCTGGAGGTCCCCGTCTGAGCTGGCCCTGCGAATGGCTGGCTGTGCCCCTGCTCTGCCTGCTGGGGACAGGGTGGGGCTGGGCAGTGGGCGGGGCTTGTTGGAGCCGGCAGGATTTGGAGAGCCTGGATTTAAATTTCAGCGCTGGTGTCCTGGGCCCAGTGCCTTGGCTTCTCTGAGCCTCAGTTCTGCTGTCAGAAAAATGGGGCTCCGAGAGTGTTCGTGGGGAGAGGGAGGGAGACGCAGACAGCGCTCTGCAGGGGAGCTGCCGTGAGACCCTTGCAGGTGGTCGTCGTCAGCAGCCCAGGGTGTGACCTGTGTCCTTGCGTCCCGGGTTTCTCAGCCTCTCACTGCTGGCATTTGGGGCTGAATCACTGAGGTGGGGACGTCCTGGGCACTGAGGAGGTTGAGCAGCACCCGTGAACTCAACCCAGTCGATGCCAGTAGCACCCACCTCCGGTTGTCACAGCCCAAAAGGTCTCTGACCGTTGCCAGATGCCGCCGGGGGTCGGGGGGGGGCGAAACCTTCCCACTGAGAACTGCTGCTGTCACCTCCGAGCCTCAGTTTCCTCACTGTGAAGTGGGGAGAACAATGGCAGCTGCTCAGGACTGCTGTGGGGGTCGGTGTGATCGTGGGGGTGCAGCTCTCGGCTGCAGGAAACCCTCTGGGGCAGCTGCCCTCGAGGTGGGCAGGGGGCTGAGGAAGACCTTCCTTGTGCCGTGGTCCTCACAGGGGCAGATGACCACGTGGGGCGCGCAGCCAGCACTCGGGTTCTGGGCGCTCCCGATTTAGAGCCCGGCCCTTCCTCCTGCTGGCCGTGGGACCTCGGGGCAGGCATGTTGCTGCTCCGGGCCTCAGCCTCCTCATCTCGCCCTGGTCCGCCTGGGCGCCGCCTATAACAACTGCTGTTATGATCAGCCATCCTGCCTCAGCCCCCCAGCGCCATCTCCTTGTGATGTGGGCCTCAGGGGGACGGCCGGCCCAGCCAGTCCCCTGTGGCCTGCCAGCTGTGGCCAGGAGCAGCAAGCACTGGTCTGGGAGGAAGGCGGAGGTGGGCCGGCCGTGGCTGCGGGTGTGGGTGTGTGCACAGCAGTGTACACGGGGGAGGTGTGGGGCTGTGCACACGCCAGCCTGTGTTCCACGCACACACCTGTAGGCCTGTGAGAGTGTGCGCCCCGAGTTGCCCTGGAGCCTGTGCACGCCGTGGGCACCTTGGCATCCTCTCGGGTTGGAGGGAGGCCATTGCGGCTGCCTCTGGAGCAGCAGTTTGTCCTGGAGTGGGTGCCGAGAGGAGGGTCCCCTCAATGCCCCAGAGCTGGCGGGCGCATGGGGTGCTGGGAGCTGGCGGAAAGAGGAAGTGGCGGGTGCAGGGCCCCGGCAGGCCGAGGCTCAGGAAGAGGGCGGGCCCCGGCAAGACCCAGGATGGCGGAGGCCGGGCCCCCTGCGGACCCGGAGCTAGAGGTGGGGGCCGGGGTCCCCGTGGGGTGCGGGTGGATGAGGACCCCAAGTGGCATAGGCCGGAGGTTCTGGACCGAGGCGGGAGGTGGGGTGCTGGCCTCGCAGGTGTCTGTTTGGCATCTGAAACTAATGGGCCTTTGGGACTCGCGGGTCGGGGAGACAGAGGAGGAAGGAGACGGGGCCCTGCTCCTTAGCATCCTGGTCGCAGAGGATGCGAGGAGGGGAGGCGGGGCCTGTCCCCGGGGCCTCCTATTTTGGGGGTTCAGCAGAGAAGAGAAGGGCCTACTCTCGGGCAGCAGAGGCCTGCTCTTGATACTTCCTTGTTTGGCAGCAGCAGGGGGAAGGGGGGAGTCTGCCCCAGGGCCTCCTCATTTGGCCTCCCTCAGTGGAAGGGAGACAAGGCCTGTCCTTGGGGCCCCCTACTTTGGAGGGGCACAGTGGTGGGGTGCTGGGGCCTGTCCTCCATAAGGATCAGATGAAGGGAGGCAGGATGGTAGCTATGGGGTCCCCAGTCTGAGAGGACAGGGAAGGAAGAAGGCCCTGCCCCTGGGACCTTGGGGGGTCATGGACAGGGACTGGTCTACCCCCTCATTTTGGGGTCAGAGGACATGGAGCAGGCCCCGTGTCGGGAGTCCGGGAGAGGCCAGGCCCGGTGGGAGTCCTGGCCCACTGACCCCGCTCCATCCCCCGCAGAGCGAGCCGCACAGCTGGTCCCTGCTGGAGCAGCTGGGCCTGGCGGGCGCGGACCTGGCGGCCCCGGGGGTGCAGCAGCAGCTGGAGCTGGAGCGGGAGCGGCTGAGGCGGGAGATCCGCAGGGAGCTGAAGCTGAAGGAGGGCGCCGAGAACCTGCGGCGGGCCACCACCGACCTGGGCCGCGGCCTGGGCCCCGTGGAGCTGCTGCTGCGTGGCTGTTCGCGCCGCCTGGACCTGCTGCACCGGCAGCTGCAGGAGCTGCATGCCCACGTGGTGCTGCCCGACCCCGCAGCCGCCGCCCGTGGTGAGCCAGGGCTCCCGCTGTGGCCCCCTCAGCCCCTGGGGCTCACTGACCCCCAGGGACGCACTTGGCCATGGCAGCCTCAAGCCGCACACAGCATCAGAGCCAACATCCAGAGACAGGCGCGCACAGTCAGCCCGCACCCAGACAGCAGCACACAACTTACACAGGGCTCAGAGTGTCTGACGACCCGCACAACACCCAAGACTCTTTAGAAAATTTCCTTAGTTTGTATTTATTTAAAACAATTTACGTTGTGGTTGAAAAACACATAACATGAAATGTATCATATTAAGTGTGCCGTGCAGCGGTGTTAAGTAGATTCACATGGTTGTGCGAGGGAGCTGCAGAACTTTTTCATCTTGCAACTAGAGACCCTTACACACATCCCGTCAGGAGCCGGAGACCCTCACGCAGTTACACCAGCATGTGGGGCACACCCAGAGATGCAGGCACACACGGCTGCCCAGCCTTACAGATGGACAGTCCCATCTACGGCCAGAGATGTATACACACCATCGGACAAGGCCTGAAGACCCAACACCCTTACACCAACACCCTTACACCACCTGGGCGTGTCAACAGGCAGAGACTGACGCTGTCCTCTCAGCCTTTGGAGACAGAGCACAGCCACACCCAGGACCTCACACGGTCACATCAGCAGCTCGGGTCCCCCACGGTCACCCCCCTCTCCAGGGATGCACACAGCCGTGCCACCATCCAGAGACACGCTGTGCCAACACCCGGACACTCAGACACAGTCACACCAGCGCCTGGAGATCTGGTGCCAACAGTCGGAAACATACACACAGGGTCACCCCGGCGCCCAGGATCTCACACGGTCATCCCAACTCAGGAGTCTTGAGGAGTTACATGAACACCCAGGGAGGCACACCCTCGCTCGGGCAACCCAACACCCTGCGGGTCACGGAGGGACCCACACCCACACCCTCGGGCTCCCTCATGCCAATGCCAAGCACTCGCGCACACCTGGCCGCATGCTTGCTCACTCACCTGGGTCCCGTCCCAGCCCTGAGGGGGCTTTCCCCGGAGCCCTGGGGAGTTGGACCCTCTGGGCCCTGGGCCCCAGCTCCCCCTTCCCCGGTGCGAGGGCAGACTCCAGGCCGGACAGAGGGTGGGCCCCTTGGCTGAGCAAAGCCTCCCAGGCAGACGGAGGTGAGGGCCCTGGTGACTCTGTCCTGTCTCCTGCAGATGCGCCCCAGTCTCCCGGGACGGGCGGCCTGGCCTGCTCAGCCACCAGCCTGAACCTGGTGGCCGGCCTGGAGAAGCAGCTGGCCATCGAGCTGAAGGTGAAGCAGGGGGCGGAGAATATGATCCAGACGTACAGTAATGGCAGCAACAAGGTGGGCCGGCGCGCACCCCATGGGCAGATCCCGGGACGGGGGTTGGGGACAGAGGGGCTGCCGGGAGCCTTGAGGCAGGACTGAGTGGGTGCTTGTGGGGCACCTGGGCAGCAGGGTGACTGGGTGATGTCAGACGTCAGACACACGCGGCAGAGCCTGTCCCCCACTCTTGGTCCGTTACCCCGGAGCCTTGAGGGCGTCTGCGGCCGGGCGGCATGCAGCATCTCACCATTGGGTCTCTCTGAGGGACTCATTGGGTCACACACACACAGGTCAGCACCTCTGTGTACACTTGCCGTCTCTGGGCATCTAGAGCCACACTCGTGAGTCATATCAACACCTAGACACACAGACCGCTAGATTCACGCCCAGAGGCTAGAGTTGTCACAGACACACCCCCACCCCAGTCACACCAACACCAGGACGCGCAGGTCTGCACCGACACCTGGAGACGCTCACACGACGAGCTGGTCAGCCCCACAGCTGGGACGCTGGCTGACATGCACTTGGGGGGCCCCATGCTCGTGCATGTGCACAAACATGAGCATCCCGTGGAGGGACACCGACCGCGTAGCTTGTGTTTGTCTTTCACTGAGGTGTAACATACGGGGATAAGGTGCAGAAAGCCTCAGGGTGCCGCCCGATAAAGCTGGCCTGTGACACGCCACCCACGTCAAGATAGAGAGCGTCCCCGTCACCCAGAGAGCCCCCCCAGTCAGCCAGCGCCCAGGCTTCTGCACCGCAGATGAGCTCGGCCTGGTTCTGAAGCACAGTGCCTAGTGGACGGAAAAGCCACCGCCAGCTTCCGGCGTTTGTGCACCCGCGGGGGCCTGGGCCACGCCCCATCAGCCTTGCACCTTGGGCTGTGCACACCAGTGTCTGGACCCCGCGTGTGCAGACTGGCCCACACACTCACCCTGTCACCCCCGGACTCACCCATGTGGCTCCAGGCTACACCCACCTTGGGGCACACTCACCTGCGTGAGCCGTTCTGGCAGCTGACGCACGCAAGGTGCCTGCTGGCACCAGGCACGGCCCGGAGCCCTACACGCAGATGAGTTCCATCCGTCCCAGCCAGTGGGCATCGGTGCTGTGAGGACTGCCATTCCTGCAGATGAGGAAGCAGGCCCAGAGAGGTCGAGGGGCTTGCCTGCAGTCACACAGCTGTTAGGCAGCAGAACCAGGATTCAAATGCCACTGGCTACATCGCCCCTCTACACCTGGGTACACATGGAGACACACGCTGTCGTGCCCACACATGAACTGCAGGGTTGGTGGTCAGCCCCCAGCTGCCTGGCCTTCCCCTCACAGCCCATCTGTGCCTTCAGGACCGGAAGCTGCTGCTGACGGCCCAGCAGATGCTGCAGGACAGTAAGACAAAGATCGACATCATCCGTATGCAGCTCCGCCGGGCGCTGCAGGCGGGCCAGCTGGAGAGCCAGGCGGCCCCAGACGAAGCCCAAGGTGAGCCCCTCGCCCTGAGACAGCCCATCCTGCATGCCACCTTCCAGGGCTCAGCTCCCAGCCCTGTGAGGCGGCAGGGGGGTTGGTGCTGTGACTCACTGTGTGACTGGAACCCATTCCTGACCCTCTCTGGGCCTCAGTTTCCCCTTTTGTTCCATTCAAGGTTTGCACTAGATCAGGTATCGGCAAACTATAGCCCGTGGGCCAAAGTCACCACTGCCCTTTTTTAAAATTTTTTTTTGAGATTTTATTTTTCCTCTTTCTCCCCAAAGCCCCCCAGTACATAGTTGTGTATTTTTAGTTGGGGGTCCTTCTAGTTGTGGGATGTGGGACGCTGCCTCAGCATGGCTTGATGAGCGATGCCATGTCCACACCCAGGAATCGAACTGGCAAAACCCTGGGGCCTCTGAAGTGGAGCGCGTGATCTTAACCACTTGGCCACGGGGTCGGCCCGGCCTTTTTTTGTAAGTGATGTTTTACTAGCGCGCAGCCATGCACAGTCCTTTCCCATCGTCTGAGGCTGCTTTTGCGCTGCAGCAGCAGAGCTGGGCGGTGGCAACAGGGCCTGAGTGCTCTGCCAAGCCCAGAACATTTACTCCCTGGCTCTTTATGACAGTGACGGGAGGCCCCTGGACCCGGTGGTGGCCTTGTCACGTTGGCCCCCACTGTGGAGAACTTGGGTGTCCACAGCGTGTGCGTATCTGTGTGTGAATGCCTGGGGGTCTTACCCTGATTGTCGACCTGAATCTGTGGCAGGGTCTTGATGTATGGTGTGCTTGGGTGACTGTGTCTGTGCTGCTGGTGTGTGTCAGTGCAGATGTGACCTTGACTGGGCCCAGGAGCTGCGTGTATGCCCTGGGAGCGGGGATAGTTTGCAGGTGACCGTGAGAGAGAGGAGGGTCAGCTGTCGGTGGGTGTTAGTGTGTTCAGGCTGCTGTGACAGAACCACACGCTGGGGGGCTCATAAGCAACAGAAACTAATTGCTCATGGTTCTGGAGGCTGGAAGTCCAAGATCAAGGTGCTGATGGACCCAGTGTCTGGCTCACAGACGGCGTCTTCTCACTGTGTCCTCACATGGCGGGAGGGGCGAGGGTGCTCCCTGGGGCCCCCATATGGGGCGCTGGTCCTATTCATGAGGCCCCCCCCCAATGACCTCGTCACCTCCCGGAGGCCCCACCTCCTGACGCCAGCACACTGGGGTCTAGGCTGCAACATGTGAAATTGGAGGACACACACGTTCAATCTACAGCAGTGGGGCTTGTAACTCGGATGACAACGCGTGTGTCTTTGTGGGGAGAGATGTCAGTGTGACTGTCCTGTGCTTGTACGTCTGTAACGTGAATACCCATGTGGGCTTCTCAGTGATGGTGTGTGATGGTCTGATCACGTCCCTGTGCCTCTGGGTGATGTCATAACCTTGGGTGACAGTGCGACTTCGTCCCTGTAAGTGTAAAAGTCTTGGTGACTGGGTACACATGACAGAAGGCCTGGGGACATGAGTGTGACTATGTTTGTAAGACGACATGCCCATGAATATCAGGGTTCCTGTGATACTCTGTGTTGTTGGTGTCCAGGTGAGTGCCACACACCTGTGGGTGACAGTGTGACTGTGACTGAGTGCCAGGGTCTGAGGCTGGGTCATTATACAGGACAGTGAGACTGTCCCTGGAACCTACAGCCATAGAGAAGTATGACCATGACCTTGTGCCTCTCAGTGGCAGTATGTCCTTGTGTATGTCCCTGTGTCATTGGGTGACTGGCCCGTGTCCTGTGTTGGGCCATGGCTGTGACCCTGTGACTTCACGCTGGATGTGACAGCTGGTCTGTTTCCCTGACCCATTGGGTCTCCTTCCTGTGTGACAGCGTGATGGCATTTATTTGCCTGACCCTATGCCTTATCCATGTGGCCCTGTGACTATGTCCCTATGACTCTCTTGGGGCTGGACTTAGAACCCTGCGAGTTTTGCCACTGTGACTGTGTCCCATAAGAGTGTTTATGTCTTGTGACCATGTCCCTCCGCCCCTGTGACAATATCTCTTTGCCCGGGGGGTCACAAGTCTGTGTAATATCAGCCTCACCCTGTGATGAACTCCCTGTGTGGCAGTGTGACTACATCTTTGTGACAGTGTGTTCCTCTGCCTGTGGGTGACAGCATGCCTATGCTGGTGACAAAGTGACAATGCCCCTGTCACCCTGAGTGACAGTGTGGCGATATCTGTGCGACAGTGTCCCCGTTCGCTCAACCGCACTGTAGTTCCTTGTGTGGGTGGTCCTCACTCATTTACCCAGACCGCTACTGGAGGAAATTGGGCCGTTCCTGGCTGTTCCTCTTAGAAAGAAGGCTGCCGTGGAAACTGCACATGTGTCGAGGGCAGAGGGTCTCTGGGGTGGACCCCTACACTGGGGCCGCTGAGTCAGAGGGCGCACGTGGCTCTGATTTTCGTGGATGTGGCCACACTGTCACCCTGCTCTCCCCTCCGTCGGCAGAGTCAGATTCCTAGGCCTTCTTTGCGAAGTACCCCTGCGTCTATGTGACTGCATCCTGTGGCTGCCTTGCTGTCCTCGGTGTCCCTGGGACCGTCCTTGGGCGTGCAGTGGGACCCTCACAACGCATCTGCCACTAAACCTGCGCGAGCAGTGTGACTGTCTATACCACTGTCCCTGTGTGACAGCCTAACTATGTCCCCGGAACCGTCCCTGGGGGCGATGGCATTTGGAAAAAAGAGTGACTGCCTCTGGGTGGGGGTGTGACTGCCTGCTGGTGACAGTGACTGTGCCACTGTGACCCCTCCGTGGGAGAAGCGATGCGTGTTGATGGTGGTCTGTCTGTGGCCAGTGCCTGTTCCTGCAGACCGCTGTGTGTCTGGAATGGGGTGCGTGGACCCGGGCCCGGGCTGGCCTCACTGCATCGTGTCCCACGCCCACAGGGAGTTCGGACCTGGGGGCCGTGGAGCTGCGCATTGAGGAGCTGCGGCACCACTTCCGAGTGGAGCACGCGGTGGCCGAGGGCGCCAAGAACGTGCTGCGCCTGCTCAGTGCCGCCAAGGCCCCGGACCGCAAGGCGGTCAGCGAGGTGTGGATGGGGCCGAGCTCGGCTGGAGTGGCGGGGCGGGGCCCCAAGGGTGGGGCATGGCCAGAGAGGTGGGGCGGGGTCCCAGGGCTGGGGCGTGGCCGGAGCGGCGGGGCCGGGACAGGGAGGGGCGTGGCCTGTGGGGGTGGGGCAAGGAGGGGCGTGGCTGGAGGGATGGGGCGTGGCCAGAGCAGTGGGGCGAGGCCCCAGGGGCGGGGCGGGGCTGGAGCCGTGGGGCGGGGGCAGGGCCGGGGCTGCGGGTTGGGGCCGGGGCTGCGGGGCGGAGCCTCGACCCCGAGGGGCAGGGGTGCAGGGTTTGAGGGCCCGGGCCTCCAGGGAGAAGGAGCCCCAGGGAGGATTTGTTCTGCCAGGGAGCCCAGGTCTGCCCTTGCGGAGGGGCGCCCGGCGCTGCCCCGTCCCAGCCCAGCCCGCCCCTCTCCCGCAGGCCCAGGAGAAGCTGACCGAGTCCAACCAGAAGCTGGGGCTGCTTCGGGAGGCCCTGGAGCGCCGGCTAGCGGAGCTGCCCGCCGACCACCCCAAGGGGCGGCTGCTGCGCGAGGAGCTCGCGGCGGCCTCGTCCGCAGCCTTCAGTGCCCGCCTGGCCGGGCCCTTCCCCGCCATGCACTACAGCACCCTGTGTAAGCCCGCGCCGCTCACAGGTGGGTCCCGGCCTCCCCACCCGGACCCCACCCCGCAGCGCTGGACTCCCGGCCCCTCTGAGTCCCCCAGCCCCGAGACCCCCGACCCGGACCTCCACTCACCCCAACCCTGGCCTCCCACCCGACTTTCCCTCCCTTTCCCATTCACCTCAACCCTCTTAGCCCTGGACCTCATTGCCCCAGGCCAGACAGCCCCATGCCCGCTGGACTCCCTGGCCCTCCTTGACTTCTGATTCTGGACTCCTGCCGTCATCCCCCCATCCTCACTTTCCCCACTGCTCCCCCACTGGTCCTCGTTTTTTCTCAAGCCATAATCCCCCAGCCTAGCCCCTCACTCTCAGAACCCTCAGCCCTGAACCTCTGACCCTGTCCCCCAAGTCCCCCGGCCCCACCCTCCTTACCCCTCAGCTACTACCTCACCAGACCAGGCTACCCTAGGCCCCTGTCCCCGCCTCAGACCTCACATCAGCCCTCGGAATCCTACCCCGATCCCCCAGTCCTGCTCCGCTCTCCCTTGCCTCGACCTCTGGCCTCTACCCTGAACTTCTCTTCTGTCCCAAGACCCCAGCATCCAGAGCCCCTCCCCAGTCTGGCCTGCCCCAGCCTCGCCCCCTCCTCCTCGTCTCGTATTTCTCACATCCGGGCACAGCCATCCCTGCATTAGACATCAGACCCCCCCACCCCCCCACTGCTTGTCCCTCCCCAACTTCCACTTGCATGCTGGCTGCTTCTGGACGAGCCCACTTCACCTGCGGCCCCTTCCCCTCAGCCAGCCCCAGAGGCCCCCCTGAGCCTGCCCCTCCCTCAGGGACCCTGGAGGTGCGCGTGGTGGGCTGCAGGGACCTTCCAGAGACCATCCCTTGGAACCCCTCATCCTCGGTGGGGGGACCTGGGACCCCCGACAGCCGCACCCCCTTCCTGAGCCGTCCAGCCAGGGGCCTTTACAGCCGAAGTGGAAGCCTCAGTGGCCGGAGCAGCCTCAAAATGGACACCGAGAGCACCAGTGAGTGGGCGTCCAGGGCCTTGAAGGGCAAGGGGGGTCCTGGGATGCCCACACTGGTATCACTTTAAAAAACTAGCATATCACACCCATTAGGATGGCTACTATAAGGAGAAAAAAACAGAAATAACAGTGTTGATGAGGATGTGGAGAAATTGGAACCCTCGTACACTGCTGGTGGGAGTGCAAAAGGGTGCAGCCACTGTGGAAAGAGTATGTCAGTTCCTTATAAAATTAAACACAGAATTACTATGTGATCAGCAGTCCCACTGCTGGGTGTGCACCCGAAAGAGCTGAAGGCAGGGTCTTGAACAGACATTGGCACACCGTGTTCACAGCAGCCTTACTCACAATTGCCGAAAGGTACAAGCAACCATCGTGTGTACTGGTGGATGAATAGATAAACACAGTGTGGTCCATCCGTGCAATGAAATATTATTCAGTCTTGAGAAGGAAGGACATTCTGACACAGGCTACAGCGTGGATGAACCTTGAGGACATTATGCCAAGTGAAATAAGCCAGTCACAAAAAGACAAACATGATTCCACTCATACGAGGTGGCTAGAGTAGTCAAATTCATGTAGATAGAAAGCATGGCGGGGGCCGGGGCTGGGGGGGTGGGGGGAGTTAGTGTTTAAGCGGGACAGAGTTTCTGTTTGGGAAGATGAAAAGAGTTCTGGAGATGGATGGTGCTGATGGTTGCAGAATAATGAGAATGTGCTTATTGCCACTTAAAAATGTTACGATGATAAATTTTATGTGAATTTTACCACAATGAAAAAAACCTTTTTTGTACGTATGTACAAAAAAGTATGTATAAAAGAAGAATAACAGAGCAGCGGCCAGCCCCATAGCCGAGTCATTAGGTTCATGCGCTCCACTTTGGCGGCCCAGGGTCTGCTGGTTTGGATCTCAGGCGCAGACCGAACACACTGATCGTCAAGCCGTGGTGAGGCGGCGGCCCACATGGAGGAACCAGAAAGACTTACAACTAGGCTATTCCACTATGCACTGGGCTCTGGGGAGGAGAGAAAGAGGAAGATTGGCAACAGATGCTAGCTCAGGGCCAGTCTTCCTCACCAAAAAGCATACCTTAAAAAGAAAGAAAAAAAACAATAATGATAGAGCAGATAGCCATGTTACTGTCACCCGGGTCAACAAATAGAAGTCTCTGGAAGACCCCTCCTCAGTTCAAGCTCCTTCCTCTGTCTTAGGGGTAGCTACTCTCCTGATTTTTGTGGTTATCACTTCACTGATTTTCTTTGTAGTTTTAGCCCCCATGTGTGCATCTCAAAATGATGTAGGTAAATTTTGCTGGCATTTGAACTTTGTACACATGTCACACAGAGCAGATTTCCTGCTCATGGCTTCCTTTGTTCACCATCGTTGGGAGACTTATCCACATTATCACATGAGACTGTAGTGCATTCATTCATCTTTACTCCTATTTAATAGTCCACTGTCTTAGACTGAGCCATATCAAATTGCTGTCTTTTATTTTATTTATTTATTTTTTTAGGAAGATTAGCCCTGAGCTAACATCCACTGCCAATCCTCCCTTTTTTTTTTTAAGTTTTTATTAAGATTATGATAGTTTACAACCTTGTAAAATTTCAGTTGTACATTATTGTCTGTCACTCGTGTTGTAGGTGCACCCCTTCACCCTTTCTGCCCTCCCCCCACTCCCCCTTTCCCCTGGTAGCCACCAATCAGTTCTCTTTGTCTACGTGTTTAACTTCCACCTATGAGTGGAGTCATACAGAGTTCGTCTTTCTCTATCTGGCTTAATTCACTTAACATAATACCCTCAAGGTCCATCCATGTTGTTGTGAATGGGACGATTTTATCCTTTTTTATGGCTGAGTAGTATTCCATTGTGTATATATACCATATCTTCTTTCATCTAATCATCAGTTGATGGGCACTTAGGTTGCTTCCACGTCTTGGCTATTGTAAATAATGCTGCAATGAACATAGGGGTGCATGGGACTTTTGGAATTGCCGATTTCAAGTTCTTTGCCAACCCTCCTCTTTTTGCTGAGGAAGGCTGGCCCTGAGCTAACATCCGTGCCCATCTTCCTCTACTTTATATGTGGGACGCCTACCACAGCATGGCTTGCCAAGCGGTGCCTTGTCTGCACCCGGGATCTGAACCAGCAAACCCCAGGCTGCCAAAGCAGAAAGTGCGCACTTAACCGCTGTGCCACCAGGCCGGCCCCCTGTCTTTTTTTTTTTTTTTATGTAAAAAATAGTTGAATGTCAGCATTTTCTTTGTTCAGCTAATAAGTCCATGTTACAGTCATATATGAATTCTCCTGTTAATGGAGAGTGAGGTGTTTCACTCTGAGGCCGTTATATATGCATTGTATCTGTGCATCTCCTGATGGGTACCTGCATGCACTTTTTTCCAGGGTGAATACTTAGGAGCATATTGCTGGAACTTGCATATAGAGGGAATGGATCCCTACCTCACAGCATACACAAAAGTCAACTGGAAGTCGATTAAAGGCCTTGAGTGGAAGGCAGAACCTTAAAGCTTTGTTGAGATAGCATAGCAGAACGTTCTGGGGGAAGGGGAGATTTCTTCAGTAAGGTACAGGGGCTTACCCGCCCCCCCAGCATGTCCTGATGCCCAGCCCCACCCCGTTCCAGGCGAGGTCAGCACCGTGCTGAAGCTGGATAACACGGTGGTGGGCCAGACGTCCTGGAAGCCGTGTGGCCCCAGTGCCTGGGACCAGAGCTTCACCCTGGAGCTGGAGAGGGTGAGCTGTGTTGGGGGGTGCCAGGGCTTGGAGGGGTTCTACACCTCAGGCACCCCAAGTGATGGCCTTCTTCCTCCTCCTGAGGCACGGGAGCTGGAGCTGGCTGTGCTCTGGCGGGATCAGCGGGGCCTGTGTGCCCTCAAATTCCTGAAGCTGGAGGATTTCTTGGACAACGAGAGGCACGAGGTGCAGCTGGACATGGAGCCCCAGGGCTGCCTGGTGGCGGAGGTACTGCCTGCCCTGACCCTCAGAACAGGCTTCCTGCACCCCTGCTCCCAGTTTGCTAGAAGGGGAAGAGGTGTTTTCAGTCAGTCTCCAGAATTTGATAGGAAAGTACATATAATTAGCCACATTCATGGCCTGACAACCTGGGACTGGTTTTGTTCTGAGGCAAGATAGTTAAAAAAAAAAAAAAGAAGACATAACATTTTGTCAAGCCAGAAGAATAAAAGCAAACCTGGTGGCGTGTCCTGGAGATTGCTGCCAGAGGCACAGCTGTGTGGAGAGGGCCCTCCCGCAGTAGTGTTGGGGTCCACTGCGGGGCACCCGCCCTCGGCACCACAGACCACAGGGCCTGGCCGGTCTTGGCCGCAGGGCCGGCTGTGCACTGCAGGGCGTGGGGCAGCAGTCCTGGCCTCCACCCACAGGAAGCCAGTAGCACCCCCCAATTTGTGACAATTCAAAAGGCCTCCAGACATTGCCACTGTCCCCTGGTGAGAGCCCGTGTCTGAATGGCACCCCCTGCTGGCCCCCTGCCGTGTGAGGGAGCTCGGTCCTCCATGCTTTGCTGGCATTGACTGGTCACTCGGTGCAACAACCCCGTGCAGGAGGCTGTCGTTAGTCACACTGGACACAGGAGGAAGCTGGGCTCCGAGAGGGAGTGTCACTGGCCCCTCATTTGCCAAGCATCCCTAACAATTCTTTAAATTTGCCCCTTACATGCCCATGTGCCTGTTCTGTGTGTGCACCTGTCTCCTCAGGCGGGAGTTCTTCCGTCTCCTGCTGGAGGAGCTGGGGCGCTGGGTCCATCGCAGGCCCAGAGGTTGGTCCTCAGCCAGTGCGATGGCAGTGGTGCTGGGCGCTGGCCGGGCCTTGCCTCGCTGCCCAGGTTTTCTCTACCGCTCTCTTCTGTTCTTGGGCCTCCCCCAAGGCAGTGTCCAGTGGAACTTTCCGCAGTTCTGTTGTTGATGAGCCTACAATAGTTGAGTTCTATCACAGACAGACATGTTCTGTATCCACCCCTCCAGGATAGTAGCCACTTGAAGCATGGCCAGTGTGACCAGGGAACGGAAATCTTAATTTTACTTAAGTTTTACTAACTTTAAATAGCCACATGTGGCTATTGCTGACCATATCGAACACAAGGTCGCAGTTGTGTGATTTTAGCACCTTCTAGAAGATGTGCTGGTGCTGGGAGAATCCAGCTAGACCGGTGCTGTCTCCCATGGATGGGCCCCAGTGTGACCTGGTGGGCTCGTTGAATATAGGCTGCTGGGCGCCACCACCAGCGTTTCTGATCCAGTGGGTCCAGGTGGGGGTCCGAGAATCTGCGTTTCCAGCAAGTCCCCAGGTGATGTTGACGCTGCTGGGCTGGGACCACGCGGGGGGCATCAGGACGCTGGACCACGTGGCTGGATGTTTGCTGGAGTTGTGTGTCCATCTTGTTGGGTCAGACCCCTCCCCGCCCTAGAGAGGGGCCTGGTGGCCTGCTGCTTGCCCTCCCACGACGGCCCTTCAGGAGGTGGCCCTGCTGGGCGGCGGAAGGGCGTTACCACCCCTCAGTGCGCTGCATGTGCGCCGCGGTTAGACGCGATGCCCGTGTTCGGAACCCCCACACATACGGGTGTGCACCCCTATGCCCCCAGGGCCTCCCACCAAGCCGCCTGGAGGTGGCGAGGGTCCTCACCGGTGGCCCCTCTGCAGGTCACCTTCCGCAACCCCGTCATCGAGCGGATACCACGGCTCCAACGGCAGAAGAAGATCTTCTCCAAGCAGCAGGGTGAGCAGCGGCCCGGGGCGAGAGGGGCGGGGTCTTGTGGAGGGGCGGGACTGAGGTGGCAGGGCCAGGGTGGGAGGGGAGGGGCGGGCCTGAGTGGGAGGGGCGGGGCCTGGGCAGGAGGGGAGGAGTCTTGCGGAGGGGCAGGCCTGAGTAGGAGGGGCGGGGTCTTGCCGAGGGGTGGGAGGGGAGGGGTGGGCCTGGGCGGGAGGGGAGGAGCCTCGTGGAGGGGCGGGGCCTGGGGGAGGGGCGGGGTCTTGCGGAGGGGTGGGACTGGGGTGGCAGGGCCAGGGTGGGAGGAGAGGGGTCTCAAGGAGGGGCGGGCCCGGGCAAGCTGGGCGGTGACCCTGAGCTGTCCCCAGGGAAGGCGTTCCAGCGCGCCAGGCAGATGAACATTGATGTCGCCACCTGGGTGCGGCTGCTGCGCCGGCTCATCCCCAGCGCCACCGCTACAAGCACCTTCAGCCCCGGGGCTTCTCCGGGGCCCGAGGCCCGGTCCACGGGGTAAGCAGGGAGGGTCCCGGGGTCTCTGTCGCCCCCGGTTGCATCCCGGGGTGGTGGGCCCCAGGCCCCAGACACACTGCCACCCCTTGTGCTGCAGCGACATCTCCCTGGAGAAGCTGAACCTCGCGGCTGACGCATTGGACAGCTCGCCCCAGAAGAGCCTTGCAGGCCCTGCTTCCAGCCCGTCGAGTCTGGTAAGCCTCCCCCACTTTCCCCTCAGCCTGGCCTGGGCAGCATCAGGGGGCCTCCTTCTCCACTCAAGGCCCAGAGACCTCCGGGAACTTCCCTGGTCACACACCACTTTTCTGCCAGGGTCAGGGCCCACTTCTCTATCTTGGATAAAATCGTGGGCTCAAGAGCCAAGCCTCCTGGGTCCCCATTCCTGTTCTGCCACCTCCTAGCTGTGTGATCTACAGCATGCAGCTTCGCCTCTCTGTGCTCAGGGTACTGCCCTGTAAAATGAGCATGTTTAAAATTCATGTCAAGGATAGAAGTCAAGAGAGTGGTGTTCTCTGGGTGGGGCGTTGCTGGTTAGAGGGGACACGAGGGAGCCTGCAGGGAGAGGGGCGTGTCCTGCATCTGGATCCAGGTCAGAGACCAGCAGCCTTCTCCGTGAAGGCTGTAGAGTCCGTGTGGGCCGGGAGGTCCCAGTGACAACTCGGCAGCGCCGTGGCAGAGGATGGCTGCCCGCTGGACAGGCCTGCATCTGGAGAAGGCTTGCTGAGGGACGCTGACATGCCAGGGTCACGTTGCCTCCAGGGATCATGAAATATCTTCTCCTTGTGACCTTTGCCCACCCCTTTAAAAACGTGAAAGGTTTTCATGGCTCGCTGACTGTGTCAGACACGACGTTCACGGACCCTGGTCGAGGCGGTGGCACCAGGTGGACTCCTGCGCGAGCTGGCGCCGGTGCCCCTCACAGAGTCCGTTTCACGCCTCATTTGTAAAAACAAGGATAATGATATACGCTTCACGGCATGAGAGGAAATGAAATAGCTCAGTAAATTAGATGAGTTTAGCCAAAAAATCCGAAAGTTTAATAACACCAAATGCTGGGGGGGTGCAGGGAAAAGGCCGTCGGTGGGAAGCGTGCGAAGTGCTGTGTCTCCTTGAGAGGGCGTCGCTCCTGAGTTGCAGTGGACGTGGTCTTGACCCTATGCCTCCACTCCTGGACGCCAGTGGTGGATGATCACTTTAGCCGCACAGTGTGGGCGAGAGCAGAACCAACTGCAGGGTCAGCCTAGAGACCACTGCTAAATCAGTGGCAGGATGGAGTAGTATGCAGAGGTGAAAAAGGAGCCTGGGCTCCAGGTGCCGGCCTTGAATGATTTCCAAGACAGCTTGTCCAGTGGGAGATGCAAGACTGGAATGTCGTCAATGGTGGGTGCAAGAAAAGTGGAGCCCGGGCCGGCGCTTTTGCTTGTGTGGGTGTAGAATCTATCTAGAAAGGCCCCCAGGACACCGTTAATGGTGCCAGCACTGGGGGCACTGGGGCAGGAGCAGACAGTGTTTCCCATCGTGCACCTGTTTGCACTGAGTGAATTTTTAGAACTGTGTCTGTAGTGGAGGATGATGGACCAGTAGGTCATTTTCTTTTCCATTTAAAATGTTTTGATTCTTTTCAAGCTTGTATCCGCATGTGGGGTAAAGAGTTAAGAAGCTCTGAGGGCTAATGGCAGTCAAGGCAATAAGTGGATAAATGATAAAATATATCAGCAGCATGAGACGTGCTGAGGAGAGAATGAAGCAGAGGAGGGGTAGGAGTTCTGGGGGTTCTGTTAGTTCTCAGCTGACCACCTGTGAAGGTGACGGTGAGTAAAGCACTGAAGGGGGTGACAGAGGAGCCCGGCAGGTGTCTGGAAAAGAGCCTTCCTGGTGAAGAGACGAGCCGTGCAAAGCTCCTGGGGTGGAAACATGCCTGGTGTGTTCAGGGCACAGTGAAGGGAACAGAGTGGCTGCAGGGGAGTGAGCGAGTGAGGAGGTCTGTGGGAGGGCAGGTGAGGTCGGAGGTGGATAGCGGCCTCGGTGGCCCTCGTGGTTCAGGGTGCCTCTGACTTCCCTCGCTCTCACCTCCTCTCTCCACCAGAGTTCCCCAGTCCGGGAAACGACCACCGCTCCCCAGCTCCCTTCAGAGACCCAGGGGACCCCAGGCCCCGCCTTGTGCAGGTGACACTCTCCCCCATCCCCACCCCTGAGTCCCGTCCGCTGTCCCTGTCCCCACAGTGTCCTCTCTCCACAGTCCCCTGAGGAAGGCGCCCCTGACCCTTGAGGATTTCAAGTTCCTGGCGGTGCTGGGCCGGGGTCACTTTGGGAAGGTGAGGTGGGGGAGGCCGTGGGGGTTGGGGACCCGGATCCCGGCCCCTTGCTGGCCACCGAAGCCACTGCTGCCCACCCTGGTTCCAGGTGCTGCTCTCCGAGTTCCGGCCCAGCGGGGAGCTGTTCGCCATCAAGGCTTTGAAGAAAGGGGACATCGTGGCCCGAGATGAGGTGGAGAGGTGGGACCCCGCTCGGGCCCTCTGGGAACCTCTGTCTTCTCCTCTGAGGAACGGGAGACAGAGCAGCCACCGCCTTGGAGCTGCCGTGAGGGTGACTCACAGAGTCCCCGCACAGGGGAAGCCGGTGCTGACGAGAGGGACAACAGCCCTTGGAAAGCACCACTGTGTGCCACAGTCAGGGACTCGTCCGTCCCCACAACAGCTCTGCGAGGCACACCGGGACTGTCCCTGTCCTGCCAATGGTTGAGCACAGCAAGGTTGAGCAAGGTGCTCAAGGTCACACAGCCAGCAAGCAGCAGCTCCGAGATTCAGACTTAAGGACTTGAGTCTGTAGCCTGTGTGATTCGCTGTGGGGCCAGGGCCCTGGGTTCAAACCCTGCCTCTGCCACAGATGAGCTCAGACATCTTGGGGAGGGCACTTTGCCCTTCTGAACCTTGGCCTCCCTGTCTACAAAAGGGGAGGAATAAGGCCTTTCTTGCAGGGTCATTGGGTGGATTAAATGAGAGGATGCATCTAGACCATGCTGCACAGTGCGTGGCCACATGTAAATGCCCGGTAGAGGCCTGAGATGGTCCACAATCCTCCTGACATGCTTTTCTTAATCAGGAATCCAACTTAGACAGGCGTAAGCAAATAGAGGAATTTATTGTTCTGGATCAGAAAAGTCCGGGAGTGCCGCCTTCAGGTGTGGCTGTATCCAGGTGCTCAGATGCTGTCTCTCAGTTCTGCTTTCCTCTGTATGGACTTTGCTTGCAAGCCCCTCCTGGGGGCAGAGATTTGCTCCAGCCCAGCCGTTTAAGGCTCATCCACCAGCTTTAGCCCTTCTGCCTTAATAATTCCAGCTGAAATCTGGAGACGGAGCCCCATTGGCTTGGCTTCTCCTTTTCTGAGCCAATTCCTGGCCAGGCAGATGGAGTGCTCCAACTGACCCTCCCCTGGCAGTTCCCCAGAGGGACGTTGGGGGACTGTTAGTAGGACAACGGGTGGATTCTAGATGCCTGTTTAGCAGATGAGGCTGCTGAGGTTCAGAGCTATTAAGCAGTTTGCCCAAGGTTGCACCGCCATGTGAGGTCCTCAACAAATACCTGGTGACGGAGGACTCTGGGCAGTGTGGGGCAGGGGTGGGGGACTAGTGTGGTCTCTGACCCCTGCCTCACCCTGCCCAGCCTGATGTGTGAGAAGCGGATCCTGGCCGCGGTGACGGAGGCAGGACATCCCTTCCTGGTGAACCTGTTTGGCTGTTTCCAGACCCCAGAGCATGTGTGCTTTGTGATGGAGTACTCGGCCGGCGGGGACCTGATGCTGCACATCCACAGCGACGTGTTCTCTGAGCCCCGGGCCATGTGAGCGCCCTCCCCATGCCTCCCCCCGGCTCCTGGAGTCTTGGGGCCTGGGGGCTGTGGAGAATGGGGAGGCCGGGTTGATGCGGTCCCCCGTCGCGGGGAGGCCCGGCTCCCTCACACCGGCCTCTCTCTGCAGCTTTTATTCGGCCTGTGTGGTGCTGGGGCTGCAGTTTCTCCATGAACACAAGATCGTCTACAGGTGCAGGCGCGCGCTGCCCACCGGGGGCCCTCAGGCTGCAGAGGGGCCCTGACCCCCACTCACCCCTCTTTACTCCCCCACCCCCTCACAGGGACCTGAAGTTGGACAATTTGCTGCTGGACACCGAGGGCTATGTCAAGATTGCAGACTTTGGCCTCTGCAAGGAGGGTGAGGGGTGGGGCGGGGCCTGAGGGGATGGCTTCTGGGGACTAGAAGGGGCTGGAATGGCGTCCCCAACCCTACCAGGTTACCGCCAGCCTGGACCCTGGGACAGGGCTCTGGACCACCCATGCTGGGCTGGCCCAGAGCTGGAACCCCCGCCCCATGTCCTCCTGGGCCTTGCTTCCCCAGGGATGGGCTACGGCGACCGCACCAGCACGTTCTGCGGGACCCCAGAGTTCCTGGCCCCTGAGGTGCTGACGGACACGTCATACACACGGGCGGTGGACTGGTGGGGACTGGGCGTGTTACTTTACGAGATGCTGGTCGGTGAGGTGAGGCCCCAGGCTGCCCCACCCTGCCTGTCCCTGGGGTCATGCTGGAACCTGTGTGCGCCCAGCGGTGGGATCAGAATCCGCCTCCACCGCGTGCTGTGGGATCGGGGCCGTGGCTTCCTCCCTGGCCTGTTTCAGCATCTGTAAAATGGGGTACTTCCCCTCCCATGGGAGCCATGTGAGCGGAGGGCTTGGGCTGGGCCGGGCTGGGCGTGGAGGGGCCTGATTTCCCTGGCTCTCCCTGTCCCCAGTCCCCATTCCCAGGGGACGACGAGGAGGAGGTGTTTGACAGCATCGTCAACGACGAGGTCCGCTACCCCCGCTTCCTGTCGGCCGAGGCCATCGGCATCATGCGCAGGGTGAGGACCCCCCAGCTTGGAGTGGGCGTGGGGAGGGGCTCTGGGGCTGGAGGGGAAGACTGACGCAGTGCTCCCTCCGCAGCTGCTGCGGAGAAACCCAGAGCGAAGGTTGGGGTCCAGCGAGAGGGACGCCGAGGATGTGAGAAAACAGCCCTTCTTCAGGGTGAGGCCACCCTCAAGGACCCGGTCACCACCCCCGGTCTAGGGCTCCCTCCAACGTCGGCCCCACCCCCTTCTCTCCCTTCCTTCGCCCCTCTGACTCTCCCACACCCACATCTGCCCCAGGCTGGCCTGCTGGGGAGCACTGCCCTCTGCCTTAGCCCAGCCTCCCCGACTGACCAGCAGCCCCCTTCCCTGCCTGTTGTGAGCCTTCCTGAACCCCCAGGCCCCCCACTTTCCCTCAGCCTTGTGACTCCACGTCCCGACCCCTGCAGCTCCGGGGCTGGACCGGGTGCAGGGACACCCCCCCCCCCCCCCCCCCCCCCCCCCCCCCCCCCCCCCCCCCCC
>NC_060280.1:83993974-84009100 GCF_021613505.1 Equus quagga | reverse complement strand
CCCCCCCCCCCCCCCCCCGCTGCAGTCTGGCCCCCGCCTCCCCTGCTGACCTGTCCCCGCCCGCCCTGCAGACTCTGGGCTGGGACGCCCTGCTGGCCCGGCGCCTACCGCCGCCCTTCGTGCCCACCCTGTCGGGCCGCACCGACGTCAGCAACTTCGACGAGGAGTTCACGGGCGAGGCCCCGGCGCTGAGCCCGCCCCGCGACGCGCGGCCCCTCTCGGCCGCGGAGCAAGCGGCCTTCCGGGACTTCGACTTCGTGGCTGGGGGCTGCTAGCCCTCTCCCCACCCCCGCCTCCCGAGCTGTTAGTAGTTTTTTAAACGGCCTTGGGGTTTGCCCCATCCATGCATCTCGGCTCTTATTGTACGCAGTAATGGGGGGCACGGGGCGGGGGCCGGTGATGGCGGGAGTCGGGGGTGTGCCCAGAGGCAGAGGCTTGCTGGGGCGGATCGGATGGGTGGCTGGGTGCAAGGGGAGTGGTAGGGAGCTGCCCGGGGTTATGGTGGGGGTCAGCTGAGGCGGATTAGGGGACGGGGGGCTCGGGACTGTGACGGTGGGCCGCGATGGGATGGGGTCCGAGACCGCGTTGAGGGATGTGGGGTCTCGAGGCTGCGATGGGATGTAATTTGGGGCAGGGCCTTGCGGCCGTGTTGGGGGAGCTCAGAGCCATCGTGCGCGAGAGGTTGCTGGCGTCGGTTCCCGCGACGCCAGGAGCAGGATCGTCCCCCAAAGCCCCTCGCTCCACTCGGGCAGAGCCCCCGCCCCCGGGCTGCGGCCGCGGCGCTGCGCGCATGCTCCCGCCGCTCCGGCTTCGCGCCCGGCGTCTCCGCGCCCCCGAGCGGCCACAGCGCGCTGCAGCCCCGACGGCACGCAGCGCCCGGGCTGGGTCGCAAAGTGGCTTTGCTCCCCGAAGGCTCCGCGCTGCTCCCCGGGCGCGGCCCGGGGTGGTCTGGCTTAGCCGCTGGGCCTCGGGGCACGCTAGAAGTGGCTGAGACTACCGTGCCGGGAGCTGCGCAGCGAGCTGGCCTCCCAGGCGCTCCGGGTTGGACCCAGCCCCGCGGGGCCGCCCTTGGCGCCAGCCCTCAGGGGCAGGAGGCGAAGCAGCTGGCGCAGCACGGCCTGGCGCAGCAGGATGTACACCCAGGGGTCTAGGATCTGGTTCCACGAGGCGAGGCGCACGGCCAAAAACAGCGGCCGCTGCAGGGAGCTGGCGCCCCAGCCCCCAACAGCCAGCACCACCAGCACCTGCGAGAGAAGCCGGTGTGAGCCGGTGGGGGGTGGGGGGACGGTGTCAGAGAAGGCGACCGGCGAGAGGGGGGTCTGGGGTGGGAGGGAGCGCGGCTGGAGGGAAACGGGCTGGGGTGGGGGGCGCCACAGGGGCCGTAAATGGGAGTCTGCGTGGGGAGGAGCCATGTATAGAAAGAGGCGAGTAAGCTGGCCCTTAGAGGGCGTGGCAGAAGCAAAGGCCTTCAGCAGGTGTGGGCTCGGCAAGAAAGGAGGGAAAGTCTCAGGTATCCCGAAGCTCAGGGGACTGAGGGGAGAAGAGAAACGGGGAAGGTGGTAGTGGACGGGGACGACGGGATGAAGCTTCGGGTACCAGAGGGGTGGGGCTGGAGAGGAGGCTCCCATGGGTCGGTGAGCTACGAAGACCCCGGGGAGGAGTAAGATAAGGAGACGTGGAGGACGAGTGGGACTTCACAGGGAGCGAGCAAAGGGCAGGCGCTTTGACAGCGGGGCCTCGAGGGGGCGGGCCCTGGCCTGGGAAGGGAGGAGGACGCAGGTGTCTTAGGACGCAAAGGGGTGGGAAGGGCCACGGAAGGAGAGGGAAAAAGTACTGCCGGAGAGGCATGAGCGCCCCTCACCAGCAGCGGGCTCCAGCAGATACACGACACCACCATGATGCCCACGAGCTGGCCCACCATCTCCACGTCGTGGGCGCGGGCCCTGCGCGCTGAGCCACGGCCTGGGGAGCCGCCGGAGGCCGAAGCGACGGACGAGGCAGACGAGGCGGAGGCCGAGCGGGGTCCGCGCGCCCCCCAGGGACGGCGGCCGTCTGAGCCGGAGGCCGGGGGGCGCCGTCGAGAGCGGCGGCGCCAGCGGGCGCGGAGCAGGGCCAGGCCGCTGAGCGTGTTGCACACGAGCGCGGAGAGCAGCGCGGCCAGGCCGAGGCCGGCGAAGAGGCCGGCGAGCAGCGCCTGGCGCCAGCCGCCCGCCGGGCCCAGGCCGATGAAGCACCACGTGCCCGGGTACTGCAGCTCGTAGCGGCCCACGCGCGCCAGCGGCAGCAGCGCCACGGCCAGGGCCAAGGCCGCCAGCCCCGCCAGCGCCAGGCGCGCGCGCGCCGCCGAGACGCGCGCCGCGTGCAGCAGCGGCCGCGTGACGCCCACGCAGCGCTCCACGGCCATGCCGCAGCCCAGCAGCAGCGGGCACAGGCCGAAGAAGACCATGCAGCCGCCCAGGAAGTGGCAGGCGCCGCCCGCCGGCGCGCGGCCCGCCGTGTACAGACGCAGCACCAGCGCGCCCGGGATCACGTGGCCCGCCAGGTCGGTGGCCATCAGGCTGGCGACGAACAGCAGGAAGGTGGCGGCCGAGCGGCGGCGCCGCAGGCGGCCCGAGGCCTGCGCCAGCAGCGCCAGCGCCAGCACATTGGACACGGCGCCCAGCGTCATGGAGAAGATGGGCAGCGCCGGCGACGCGCCCGCCAGGCCCGCCGCCTGCCCGGCCGACGCGTTGGGGGCCGCGGGCGTCGCACACGTGGTGGCCTCTCCCGCCAGGCTCAGGTTGAGGGGCCCGCACCGGCTCATGTCGGGTGCCGGGGCTGGGGCTGCGGAGAGGGGGGCAGGACAGGTGAGGCTGGCCGGGCCCGGCGCCATTTGACCCCATGGCGTTCCTCGGCGGACCCTCTGCCATAGCAACTCCAGATGACCCTGGCTGCCCCATTCCTGATCCCTCCTCCTCCTCTGCCTCACTCTGCCCTCACTGCCCGCCTCTCTGTCCACCAGGCTCCCCGGCTCCAGCCCTCCGTGTCTCTGTCCGCACCTCTGGGCCTCCCAGACCCACCTCTGACACCCACCTCCCGTGTTTACACCACAGCAAATCCTTGGCCCCTGGCCCCATCTGATGCCCACTGACCCATTTCTGATCCGAGGTTCCCACCTGACCCCACTGCCCCACCTCTGCCCATCACTGTGTCACTTTACTCCAATCCCATCCTTGATGTTCACAGCCCCACCTCTGCCACCATGGGCACATCTCTCCCCACTGCACTCTCTGCCCATGGCCACATCTCTGTCTCCACAGCTCCGTCCCTGTCCCTGTCGACGCATCTCTGTCTCCATGGTCCCATTCTGTTCCCACGGCCATATCTCTGTTCCTATGGTCCCATTCCTGTCCCCACACTCCCATCTCTGTGCTCCCTTGCTGTCTCTCACCCGGCCGTTACCCCTGGTCTCAGCTGCCTCATCCTGGACACCCACAGTTCCACTGCGGCCAGCTCCATATCCCTGCCTCAAGGCTCAAGGCCGACCCCGGAACACCCAGCCTTGGTACACTGGTGGTGAGGGCTAAGAAGGCAGAGCTGCCTGCTGGTTCAGATGGGAAGGGAGGATGGACAGACAGTAAGACCCGCAGGGACAGACAGAAGGGGCTGAGAGTCAGAGAACACAGGACAGACTGCGGTAGCCATGGCCCCATCCTTCTGTGCCCTCCCTCCCCACTGGAGACCCTCGCCCCAGCCATCTTACCCAGCACTGCCTGGGACCCGGGGTCCCCATCGCCTGCCGCTGGACCCCTGCTTCCCGCTGCGCCCACACCCGCTGCGCCCGAGCTCTCCAGCAGGCCTCTCCCTCCCGCCCTCCCGCCCTCCCTCCTGGGGCGGCTCCTCGGCTCCCAGCCTCCTCCGCCCGCCCGCTCGCTCGCTCAGGCTCAGGCTCAGGCCTCCAGGGGCCCGCTCCACCCAGTGTGTGCCTGCAGGGGACCTGAGGTGGCAGACCCCCTCTCTGTACTCCTGGCAATGGGCGGGGGCCACCTGGGCTTCAGCTCCCCCACCAGGGAGGGGGCTCCGGGGAGTTGGCCTGGCCCCCTGGACTCCCTCCCCTTGGCTGGCTGGAGCAGCCCCCTTCCCCCCAGGCGCAGGCCTCTTGCCTGCCTCATTAATAAAGCGGATAAAATCTAAACACTGGAAAATGTGAGCATTGCCTGGGGCGGGCTGGGCGGCTGCAAGGGGTGCCGCTGCCCCTACACGGGCGGGTGGCGAAGTTGGGGGCCTAGCCCTGCGGGGGGCGGGGGGGCAGCAGCACCCCCCCTGCCCTGCCAGAGCCTTGGTGGATGGTGGATGTCAGGTGGGTGGTGGCGGCAGTGCCGCGGGTGGACCAGCCCGGGTCCCTGGCCAGGAGATCCACCCACTATTTACACAGGGGCTTAAAGCCCAGGCGGGGCGGGCGGCACACCCCGGAGGGGAGGGGAAGGGACGGGAGGAGGCTAAGGGGCCAGGGAGCCAGGAGGCCTGGGGCCAGGAGCCTCTCCTCCATCCTGCTTGAGGATGTGGGGAGCAACATGTGGGACACACATGTCCCGTGCCACAGAGACAGGGGTAGCTGCACCTCTTGCCCTGAGAAGTAGGGTCACACCCCAGAGTCTCACACCTGAAGACATACAATTCTATTCCTTGACACTCTGAAACCAGCTACCATCACAGCCTGTCCCCAGCACAGTGGCAGCCATGTCCCTTGGAGCCTTGGGGTCAGCCGTCATCACACCTCTGAACTCGCTGAGACAGTGTCACCCCCCGACACCAGATGTGCCCATAGTTACCAACTCTAACACCAGCCGCTTCTCTCAATGCCCTAAAATGCAGCACCCAAGAAAGCCACTGTCACAGCCCTCAGTGCTGGGAGACACATCCGGCGGCACCCTGGGAGATACGCAGTCCTCGCCACAGAGACAGCCGCAGCCCACTCCATGTCACCCGAGACACCCCTTATGGTACAGGACAAGCTAAATAGGTACCCACCAGACACCTGAGAGACAGGAGTGGCACTCCTGGGACCCACTGGTCACCCACTGCCCTAGGACCAGGAGCACCCAGAGCCTGGGACGCCCCAAGACGCACTCACATGGCCACACTCCAGAACACTCTGGAACACAAAGACAATCACTACACCCTGTTCCCGCAACACAGACACAAGTTACAGCCCTCCACACGGCCACAACCCGCCAAGTGACAGACAGTCCTTCCCTCTCAACACCCGGACTCACAGCCACACCCCTCCACAAGCCCTGCTGGCCGGCAGCAGACACACAGGCCCCCCACAGGTGACCCCAGGGCGCCTGGCCACGCCCCACCCCAAGAACACACTGCAGGCTGCGCGCGCACCCCCGCCCAGCCGCCCTCCCCGCCTGGTGGAAATGGGGAGCGGGCTGGGCTCTGTCTCAGCTCTCGGCTCGCCCCGAACATTCCTGCAGGGACCTCTGGCCTGGCTTCCCTTGCTTCAATCCTCGCTCTTCCCTCCAGGTCTGGCCAGGGTCCTGCCCCCTCCTGGATCCCCCCCTCAATCTTCAAGGATGAAGAGGGTTGTCAAAACAAGCATGCCGGGTTTATATCCAAACCGTGGCACACCATGGAAGCCCGCAGGCCCCGCACGTCCACAGTCAGCTGGGGTGGGGGCGCCTGGCGCCTATTCCCCATCAGCACTCGCCCCATCTCAGGCCCACCCACCTTTCTTTCTCTTTGCCTCCTAGCCCCGGGTTGTCGCAGCCGACAGCCTCATGCCCACTGTTCACACCAGGCTGGGGTGGCGGGAGGCCTTGTTCGAGAGGGAGCAAGATTTGCACCCTCAGGAGGCCAACAAGCTCCGGCCTTGCCTGGAAGCCTGGTGGCCTGCAGCCAGGAGACGCATCAGGCAGAACGGGTGGGGGGGCCCGGGCCAGCTCCTAATTCAATTTGGAGCCCAGGGAGGATGGATTTCAGCTGCTACATTCTTTCCCAGCCCGGGCCCACCCCCCTCCCACACCCCGAAGCCACCACACAGGTCCAACAGCAGATAGATTCTTTATGTTCAAGACAGTAAATTCAGATACAAAAGCCCACCGCCATCGTCCCTCTCGTCCCATCCCCCCCGGGCCCGGCTGAGGGAGCCGGGGGTGGGGGAGGTTGGAGCGTTCACAGCAGACTCATGTTTCAAACGTGAAGGTAACAGACTCCATGGCGAGGGGGCTCCTCTCTGGGGTGGGGGGCATTATTGCATTTGCTGAGGGGGACGCCCCCCTTCTGCATTCCCTGCGTCAGGAAACTAGGGAGGTCACAACCCCCAAACAGAACCCGAGGCCCCAGGGAGACAGAGGACCAGTTTGGCAGCAGATGCGGGAAGTGTTGGGGGCGGGGGTGGCCGCCCAATCCGGCCAGTCCCTCCTCACGCCTGACCCAGCTGAGGTAGGTGGGGAAGAGGGCAGGGGGGGCCAGGGGCCCCAGCCAGGCTGGGAACCAGGGAGGGGGTGGTACCGATTGGAGTGGGGCAGGGGCGCGGCCCCACCTCCGCTCCACATCGCCTCGGCCTGCTGAGCCAGGCCCAAGACAGATGCTGGGGTCTGGGCTGTGGCGTCCCCCCACTGGGGTCTCCCACCAGGCCAGGCCCAGGTCATCACGAGGTCCAGTGGGAGGTCTAGTAACGGCCAACCTTGGCGTCCCCAATGGCCCCCCAGACGTCAAAGACGAACTCATCAGGAAAGGCGAAGTCACCAAGCCGTTCGTCCAGGGCCTCGGCCAGCTCATCTGGGTTCTTTTTGTCCTTTCCAAGCTCTACCATGGTGGCCGCTGGGGGCGGAGGGGTGGGCAGAACGGAGGCATAGATGGCAGGGGTGCTCGGAGCAGCCCCAGCCCCAAAGGACCTAGAAGCCCCTCCCCCAGACCCAGGCACCCCACTCACCCAGCTCCGTGTCCCTGATGCCCATGTAACTCTCCAGCAGATCGTCCACCTTCTCAATGGCCTTCTCCTCGAAGGCCGAGGGCTGGGGGAGACAGCGACATCATGATACTGCCATAGAACTAATTGTACTTGCTAAGCGCCAGGCGCGGTTTTCACCACTTCACGTATATTAACTTGTGGTTCACCCTTACGACAACCCTGAAAATGTCAGTATTATTATCCTCATTTTACAGATGAGGAAACTGAGGCCCACTGGCCCCAGAAAGGTCCCAGGGCTGGGAGGTGGATCTGAATCCAGTGCCCAGAGCCCCTCAGCTAACAGCTGATGCTGCCACCTCTAAACGTGCAGGGAGGGGGCAAGGCCCAGCTGGCACACTCACCATGTCCTCTACCGTGGCAGGGCCCCTCGATCGGAGCCGGAGTGTCCCTCGGCCAGTGCCCAGCTGGGGGCCAGCACCAGGGCGGCCACCCCCGGAGCGGACGCTGATCATGTCTGTGGGAGGCAAGTCGGGGAAGCCCAGTTCCAGCATGCTCTGGGCAGGAACCCAGGCATCCAGCCTCAGACACCCCGTCCACCTGCTCGGACCTTCTGCAGGCTCTGGGGACGCAGGGGTTTGAGGCAACCCCAGGAGGGCAGGACTCCTGACTTAGCCTAGGCATGAGTTGGGGGGGAGGCAGCCAGGGGCTGGGACTAGAAACGGCTGGAGGGGAGACTGGAGAGGGCCACTTCTGCTCCCAGGGTCGGAGGGACAGGAAGGGGGTGGGGCCTGGGTCCCTGCTGCTCTCCCCAAGGCAGGGGCGGGGGAGGAGGGGTACACCTGCTGGGCGGTGACCAGGCCTATCTGCCTGAGGAAGTGTTGGAGTCCCCCACCCCCACCCCAGGGGCCTCGGGCCCATTCCTGAGAGTTAGTGAAGCCAGAAGAAAAAGCGGGGGTGCTGGCACTGGCAGCCAAGCCTGGCTTCCTGGCGCTGGGGGGGCTGGCCAGGGTTGGGGGCACTTGGCTGGGCTAGTGGCTCCTGTAAGTCGGGTGTGGGAGCCACTTCCTCCTTGCCCCCATCTTCCTTGCAGGCTGGGCGGGGAGACAGCGCCGGCCCCCCCGCCCCCCTCGTGGCAGGGCGGAGCTGCCCTCCTTTCCACTGCAGGCGGCTGAGCTTGGCCGCCACCTGCTGGTGGCCCCGGCACTGCAGCCTGGACCCAAGAGAGCAGGGCGGTCAGGATGCTCCAGCGGGCAGCCCCTCACCAAAGGCCTTGCGGGGCTCCGTGAGCTTCAGCGTGAAGGTGCGGCCCCGGGGCAGCTCCTTGAGGAGCCGGGCCACCTCGTAGTGCCGGCAGCCCAGCAGGCTCTGCCCGTTGATGGCCTCGATCATGTCCCCCACGCTGATGAGCTGGATGTGGTCAATCACGCTGCCCTCCTTAATGCGCTGCGGGGGGAGGAGCTGTCAGCCCCCTGGCTCCACCCTTGGGTCCCGTGGCCCAGCCTCACCCCCGGGACTCCAAGTGCCCGTCCACCGCAGGCACCTTGATGAAGGCGTAGCCGGCTCCGTTGTCCGTGATGGTGAGCCCCAGCGCCTCCTCCGACTTGAAAACCTCCACCTCCTTGCGCTGCCCCTTGACATGGGCGAAGATGAAGTCCTCCAGCCCAATCTGGCCCCCCAGGAGCTTGTCCATGTCCACTTTGTGGGTGTTGAGGGTGCAGAACATCACCTGCAGGGGTGGGAGGCACTCAGCCCTCACCTCCCTCCTCGCCCTGCGCTAACCTCTACCTAACGGGGAAGGGAGGCAGCTGGGGAAGGCCTGGAGCCGTGCACCCCCGGAGCCAGTGTAGGGACCCCGCGGGACGTCCGCTCTACGCAGACTGGGGCTACTCTCCCAGCAGCAACCCCCTGCTGCGTCCAGGGCACAGAGCCTGGCACATGCGGGAAATGCTGGGGATACACGAAGGGGCGCAGACACCCACCGGTTTGCTGAGACCCCCCCATCCACTTCCGCTCAACCCCACAGCTGCCCTCTTGCCTCCCTTCCTTCGGCCCCCAAGGCCCTCAGGGTCGGGCCTCTGGACGCATCTTAGAGAAGTGAACCCTGCGCGTGACCTCGAGCCCCTACAATCCGCCGGGGCGCAGGCCTCCCAAAGCCGCATGGGAACTCAGCCCCCAGCCCCGCCTCCAGCCCCTACAGTCCAAGGGGCGCAGGCCTCCCAAAGCCTCATGGGAACTCAGCCCCCACAATCCACCGGGGCGCAGGCCTCCCACAGCCGCATGGGCACTCAGCGCCCGGCCGGGCCTCCAGCCGCCCCAATCCGCCGGGGCGCGGGCGCAGCGCCTGCCCCTTCGCGCCAGCCCCAGCCCGCCCGGGGCCCGCGGCCGTACCTCGGCGGCCGGCAGCCGGAAGGCCTCGGCGATCTTGCCGTAGAGCTCCTTGACGTTGGTGAAGCCCTCGATACGGCCGGTGGGGCTGCCGTGGGCCAGCTGCGTGTGGAAGACGAGGCGGGGCCGCAGCGCGGGCGGCGGCGGCGGCAGGCCCGCGTGGGGCCCCCCTGCCACGCCGCCCAGCGGCCCCGGCTCCCCCACGCCCAGCCCGCCACGGCCCGGCTCGGCCTCCTCATTCTCCACCAGAGGCGGCGCCTTCTTCCGCCGCCCCAGTCCCAGCGGCATGAGCGGGAGCGGAGGGCGCGCGCGGGGACCTGCGGGCGGGAGCGGGCTCAGGGGCGGCGGGCCGCGCGGGGCTTCGTGGGGCCAGGCTCGTGCCTATCCCGCAGGCGGGAACGCGGAGGTCCGCGCGCCGGCGCCTCTCCTCTTTCTCAGTCGCGGTCACTGGTGCTGCCCGGGAACAGCGTCCGGCTCTCCCCTCCGGAGCACCGGGCAAATGGACTCGTGAGAGGAAGGGACACGCGACACTTCTAGGCTGCAGCATCTAGTTACCGGAGCGCGAGCCTCCGAGGACTCTCTCTCCCCGGCAGGCGGGCCACCCCGTGCGAGACGGCGGCGGCTCGCTCAGGCCTGGCCCTGAGTGACTATCGTGGATGGAACCTCTGCTGAGCTGCAACGCACATGCAGCAGGAGCAAAAAATACATCTTCCTGGAGTTCAGCCACTGAGACTTTTGGGGTTGTTTGTTACTGCAGCAAAACTTGTCCTGACTTTTCCCCCTTCCTTTCCCCACTCTCTCTCTCTCTTTCTTTCTTTCTTTCTCCGTCCCTCCCTTCAAATATGTTTTGGGTGGTTACTATATTTCTTGCACCACTTTAGATAATGCTTTCAATAACTCAAGCAAGGCCTCTGACTAGGGCCAGCAGGTGCTGTTACACAGGTTGTTCGCTGTGCAAAGCACCAGACATGGTGTGGTGATGTGTCTGCTGGGAGGAAGGGCTGCCTGTTTCTACAGTCTAGCTGGGGCTCCGTCCATGCTGTCCAGAAGCATGCAGTCCAGAGGGGAAGATGCACAACGAGCAAGCAAATGTGTAAATGGCTAATATAATTTCTAATAGTGCTATGGAGACAATAACCCGACACGAGTTCTATCGACAGGGTCAGGGGGCTCTCTGAACCTGAGACCTCAAGGACAGGAAGATGTATCCACATGAGGATGGGAGGCAAGAACGTTCCAGGCAGAGGGAGCAGCCAGTACAAAGGCCCTGAGGTGGGGACGGGCTTGGCATGTTGGAGGAACAGCAAGGACGCCCATGTAGTTGGAAAAGAGTGAATCACGGGGACAGCAGGGGGAGGTGGGGCAGGGAGGGGACAGGGCAGAGGGAGCCGGGCCTTGTGGGCCTCCGGGAGGACAGACTTTTGCTCTGAGTGAGGTGGGAGCCATGGAGAGTTCGGAGTAGACTCAAATGAGCAAGAGAGCGGTGCAGCTGGAGGGGGTGCACAACAGGAGGGCGTGAGAGGGAAGGAACAGAGGTGATGCGGCCTTAGGGACTGGGAAAGAGTTCACATGTCACTTTTAAGTCACATGTCCGAAGTCACCGAGGCCGTCTGACTCCCAACTCCAAGTTCATACCCGCAAAGCTGCCTGTCCCCTCAGCACCTGGGCCTTGTGGGCCTGGTCTGCAGATGGGTTGCCCCGTCCACGTGGCCAAGTTGTATGGGGATCGCAGCAGGCCAAATCCTGTTTCTGTGGATAGGGGACTCCTGCTCCCTGCCTCCAGCCCGCCTCCTCCAGGGAGCCATCCTGGATCCAGTGCAGCCAGTGTCCTCATGCCTCCACTCATTTATTCATTCGCTCATTCATTCATTCGCCAACCCCTCTCCACCGTCCCCTGGTCCAGCCCGTCCTCGCTTACCTAGACTAGTGCAGGCGCGTCCTCTGGCTCTCCTGGCTCCTGCCCTGGCCCCGACGGCCTCTTGTCGACACAGCAGCCACAGCGACCCTGGAGAATGGAAGTCCCGTCACATCTGCATTCTGCCCCACCCCTCCCAGGGCGCCCACCTCCCTCAGAGTAACAGTCCACGTCCTCCCCTCAGCCTACAGGCCCCAAGGACCGGCCCCCTCTCCTCCCTGCCCTCATCTCCCCGCTCTTCCCCTCACTCGTTCCCTCCAGCCACACGGGCCTCGTCCCCATCCCTCCAACACACAGGGTCAAGTCCAGCCTCAGGGCCTTTGCGTTGGCTGTGCCCTCTGGAATCCACACAACTCCCCCTCTCACCTCTTTCAGGGGGAATATATATTTCATTAATTTATCTCGTTCACTGTCTGTGCTCTGAAAGGGCAGGGAATTCTGTCCGTCTCATTCATCCCTATATTCTTAGTGCAGAGACCAGTGTCTGGCACAGAGCAGCTGCTCAATAAATATGTGTTGAACGAATGAATGGATGAATGAAGGATCCTAATATTCCCCAGCCCCCTAGGCCCTGTGCCCGGGTCTGGGGAGATAAGAGGCACAGGCTGCAGGTGCTGCCCACAGGAGGGTCTTGTCTCCCCAGCAACAGCACAGGCCCTACCTCTGGGGTCTCCCTCCCTTGCTTCCCAGCACAGTTATGGGCACAGGGCAGGGGCCTCCTGCAGCCAGGAAGACAGGGACTGCATCTCTTGTCTTTCACTGTGGTTTCATTTGTCACTCTCCTCATAATCAATAATGCCAAACAACCTTGCATACGTTTATCAACCGTTTGGATTTGCCCTTTTCTGAATTCCCTGTTTAAGTCTTCGCCCATTTTTAAAAGTGCATGGTGTCTGTTTTTAATTGCAAGGCCTGTCTTTCTTGTTCTTATTCATTTGTGAGAACTCTTTATATATGCTGGATACTAGTCTTTTATTGGTTATCTCATCTCTCTATCCATAGCACCCATCAGTGGATCTAGCACACAGTAGGCGCTCACTGAATATCTGACAAAATATAAATTCTGAATGAATAAACCAGTACTGCTCCCTCAAGTTATTTCTTTTTTTTCTTTTCTTTTCTTTTTTTTTTAAGATTAGCACCCGAGCTAACATCCGTTGTCTTCTCCTTTTTTTTTCTTCTTCTCCCGGAAGCCCCCCAGTACATAGTTGTACATTCTAGTTGCAGGTCCTTCTGATTGTGCTATGTGGGACACCACCTCAGCGTGGCCTGACGGGCGGTGCCATGTCCGCACCCAGGATCTGAACCAGTGAAACCCTGGGCCACTGAAGTGGAGCACGCAAACTTGACCACTCAGACACCAGGTTGGACCCCCAAGTTATTTCATTACACAAAATGATGCTAAAAAGAAAAAACCCTTGCCATCACCCCCTGTCATTCCCCTCCCCCAGCTCCCCATATATTTTAGCAAGATACTAAGAACATGAGTCTGGACCTGACTTCTCTACTTACTAGCTGTGTGACCTTGGGCACACGTCCTCACCTCTCTGAGCTCCAAGGCAATCACGCATGCCCTGGAACAGCTCCTGGCACACAATACAGGTTCATAAATATTGGTGATCATTACTACTATTCCACCTGTACCATCTTTCAGCGAGTTGCCAAGATTCAAGCTTCTTCCTTTGCCCAGGGCCCCACATCCTGCTCCCCAGTGCCAGCCCCCTTCCTCTGCCTGTACGCGCTGCCCTGCTTCAGGCTGGCTTCCATGCCCGCACTTGTGAGGGGAATAGCAGTGCTGAGGGAGGCCGGTTCTTAATGAAGTCTGGGCTTCCAGGCCAGAAGAGGCAGAGTGGCCTGGGTTCAAATCCCGCCCCTGCCACTTACCAGCTGTGTGGCTATGGGCAAGTCACTTCACTTCATGGGGTCTTAGTTTCCTCATCTGAAAAAAGGGCAGAATTCCTGTCAGGGTCCTTATGGGAATCCAAAGAGATTATGCATTTAACCCGATTACCACTTTGTTTGACATTCAGTTTAAAGAAGCTGTTATCATTATTGTCATTATTATTATTGCCTCCTCCCCTGCCCTGCCCAGGAACATCCCAGTCCTCTCTGCCTGGGAAGGCCTATGCCAGGCCACCTCCTCCAGGCAGCCTTCCCAGCTTGCCCCAGCCTGTTGGAACCGTCCCTGTGGTCCTGACAGCTCAGGCCCATGAACTTAATTACATGTTGCCCGGGCAGAACTCTTGTCTTCCAGTCTTAAGCTGTTATTTAACTTCATGTCTCTATTTTAAAATGTAAACCAGACCAAGTCACTCCCTGGCCTCAAATCTTACAACAGGTCCCCACCTGACCTGACGGAGGAGAAGCTCCAAACTCCCTCAGGTGACCCACAGAGGCTGCAGGATCGCCGCTCTGGCTGCTTCTCCTGCCCCGGCCACACGGCTGGCAGCTCTGAGCTCAGAGCGTGGCCCGGCCACAGAGCCTTCGTCCCGCCTGACCTTCGTAGGGCTGGCTGCTGCTTGTTATTCAGACCTGGGCCCCAAAGTCACCCCCTCCGAGAGCCCCTGGTGCCTGCTCTCTCCCCTGCCGCCCCTCGTGTTTACCCAGAGCACTCAGCAGCATCTGCAGGTGCCTCCCTTATTCACTGGCTCACAGGTCTGTCACTTGTCTCCCCCCACAATGGCAGCTCCCAGGGAGCGGGCATTTTGTCCCATTCCCTATTGTACCCTCTGTGCCAAGAACAGAGCCTGGCCCCTCAGAGGAGCTCAACACACACTGTGGAAGAAGGACCCTGTGGACGCCCCTTCTGACGGCTCTGGAGCCGCCCTCCTCAGCAGCCTGGCGAGCTGTGCACCGCCCCGCCCTCCTCACTCCGTGGCCTCTCAAATGGGCTGGCACACAGGGATGGGGAGGCGTTCCAGCCCCGCCAGAGCTAGGGAGCTGCAAATCCAGCCGCCCACCCTCCCTCCCCTGGGAGGGCCTGAAACTTAGCAACCCCACGGCCACACAGAGCCACAGTGGGGCAGCAGGAGGTGGGGTCCTGGGTCTTGGGAGTCCTCAGAAGCCGGGGGAGGGGGACACCACGCCCAGGCTCCCCTTTCCAGTTGGGCATTGCTTTGGGGAAGAGGGCGGGAGGCCTCTGATTCAGTCTTGAAAAACCGGCTCCTGGGTGTTTCCGGGGAGAATGCCTACCGCGGGACTCGGCCCAGGGTTCCCAGGGGCGTCCAGCAGGCAGAGGACTCGAGGGTCCTGGGCCCCCTGAAGACGTCACTCTCTCAGGACCTTCTCAGCCTTGCCTTTTTAGCTCAGGGGAGAAGGGACATGGGGGCAGCTTCCTGTCTGAGCAGCTGGTGTCTGGTCACCTCTGGGGGAGGGAAGCAGAGACCAGCAGGTGTGGCCCAGGTGGTATGCATGGGTGTGTGGCGCGGGAGCTGGTCAGGAAGCCCGAGCCACGGAGCCACGGGGCTTCTGGTCTAGTGGCTGAGACTCGAGTTCTGGACTCTAAGGCACGACTTTCAGTCCCAGGTCTGCCACTTACTAGCTGTGTGACCTCGCGCCAGTCACTCCCCCTTCTCTGGGCCTGCCAGTTCACCTCTAGAAGCGGTAACAGCACCTTCCACGAGGTGGGCGGCTTCCGCGGCGCGCACGGTAAACACCGGACACGGAATCCGTCGACGGATGCTGCCCGCGCGCCCGTTTCTTGATTATCCTGGGGGCCCCAGCGCTGCCCCGGCGCCCCAGGCCCTGGAGGGCGGGACGCGGTCGCCGCGGGGAGGCGCCGGGAGGGCTCGGGAGGACCGCGCCGCGCAGGGGGATGCACGGCGGGCGGGGGCCACCCGCGCCGCCCAGACCTCCCGCCCGCCCCGCGGGCCCGCCGCCCGCCGCCCGGGGGGACACTCACCCGCGCCGCCGCCGCGCCCGGTCG
>NC_060280.1:83986073-83993574 GCF_021613505.1 Equus quagga | reverse complement strand
CCCGGCCGCTCCCGCAGCAGCGGCCGGGGCGGGGGCGGGGCCGGCGCCGTGCCCGCCAATCAGAAGCTGCCGTCCCAGCGCGCGGCCAATCGGCGGCGCGCAGCCGGCCCCGCCCCCGGCGGCGGAAGCGGCCCGGAGCGGCCCCCGCGCCCAGCGCAGTGCGCCCGCCCGGCCGTGGGCCGTACCACCGCGCGTGGGGGGAGCCGCGAGGGGCGGCGAGGCGGCTGGCCGTGGGAGTCAGGGCGCCGAGGCTGAGTGTCGGGGAGCGGAGGCGGACTCCCGAAGTCCGGAAGCACGGACCGTTCAGGAAACCCGGCAGGGGGCGGAGGGCGGCCCCCAGTCCTCGGCCGGGCCCGCCCCTGCCCAAGCCCGGCATCCTCGGAGCGGATGAAAAGATGCATTCATTCCAGGCGGGCGGGCGGAGGACGAGATGAATAGGGAGGGTCCGAGTGTCCCTGCTCCCTGGGGCGTACAATGGACAAGGACGTTCATTCATTCATTCGTTCACGCGTCAAATATTTAACGTGCCCTTGCTCCGGGCCAGGCTTTGGCCTATCTCTGCTCCTGGTGGAGGGAACAGTGCGTGCAAAGGCCTAGAGGACGGCCGGAGGGATCCAGCACGCTTTATTTAGGATGGTGCACTCTCGGAGGAGCTGGCAAAGCCGTGTGAAAGGGTGCAGCGGTGCGGGGAGCGGCGCGAGATGGCCTGCTCGCGTGTTGCTTAGACCGGCGAATACTTACTGAGCACATACTCCGTGCTACACTACGAAGGGCGCCCAGCTCGCCGCGGTCCTGCCCTCGGGGAGCTGACCTTCCATGAGTCTGTCTCCTCCAGCTGACTGTCCCCCACCCCGGTCCCGCACAGAGCCGGGTGCTGAGGCACAAGTGTGGATGAAAGGACCAGGTAAGACCACCTCTAGGTTTGGCTTGTAACCGGGATTTCTCAGGCGGGAACAGGTCCAGGAAACAGAGACACAAACGCACCTCGCACAGGCCAGGACCCTTGGTTCCCAGGACTGGTGAGATTTCCTTGTTCTGGTTCAAAGCCAGCCCCTTGGGCAGCTGGGGCTAGACCAGGAGTTCGCTGTGTGTTCTGGGATTTGTAGTTCCTGGAGGCCTCTAATTGCTGCGACCCTGCTCAAGCCTCATTGAATGCCTGGGTCTTTGCAGTCCCCAGAGTGCACTGCTGTACATCCCAGCCCTGCCTGGGCCTGCAGAGGTGCAATGTGAAAGGGGAGAGTGGGCCCTGGGCTTAGCTGCTGAGGGCTGCCCGGCGGCCCCACCCAGCTGGCAAACACCGCGACTGCCGTGGCAACAGGCACAGCCATTGTCCTCCTCTTCCTGTTCTGCTGACCTCTGCTACTCCCACGGAGCGATCAGTGGCCTCGGCTGGGCCAGAGCCCTGTGTGGGACTGTGCCCACTGCTCTACCTGCCCCTGACATCTGAGCTGCCCCCACACACCTGGAGGGGGCAGTAGGTGGGGCTGCAGGGCAGCAGAATCTTGAGCCGGAATCCACCTGTGGACTGAGGAGGAAGTGCCCAGGCAGGGATGAGGGGGGTGCCCAAGGGCACAGAGCAGTGCCAGGCACCTCCTCCCCAATTTTATAGCTCAAGAGGCATGCTGAAAACTGAGGCATCAGTGATGCAGGCAGGCTCGTCCATGGGGAATGGGTATTCAGTAGGCTCAGGACCAGCCCTTAGAGTGCTTGTTCCTTACAATGGGGAAAAGAGAAAAAGGCACAGGGGATAAACGTGGAGGTCAGCGCCTTAACCAAGGGATTACAGCCGACTCACCTGTGATGGGAAGGCCGTCCTGGCACGCCCCCTGCCGTGATTTACTGAGAAGGACGCAGCAACACCTGTGAAGTACTTGGTCCTGCCCAAAGTGTGTAACCTGACGAGACAACCACACACATCCCGACTGAGGATGTTCTGCAAAAAGCAAGCTGACCTGGACTCTTCAAACAGGTCTACGTCATGAACGGCAAAATCTGTCCGTTAACTAAATTAATGAATAAACAAAAGGCTGGGGAACAATTCTAGATTGGAGGAGACAAAAGAGAGATGACAACCAAAATCAATGTATGATCCTTGATTGGATCCTCGATAAAAATTTCAAAAAAAAGATAGAACAGTCTATGAAGGATATTCTTGGGCAAATCGGGGATATGTGAATGTGGAGTGGATATTATACAATGACATCATAGCCATGTCAAACTCTCTGAGTGTGAGCGCTGTGCTGTGGTGAGACCAGAGGATGTTCTTGTTCTTAAGAGACACACGCTGAATTCTTTGGTGCTAAGTTTATAAGGCCTGCGACTGTCAAATGGCTCAGAAAAAAATGATATATGTATGCAACATTTTATATACTATATTGAAATGTGGTATACATTAGTATTAGTATATAGGGAGATGGAAAGAGAGCAAACAGGGCAGAATAATAACAATTGCCACTGAACCCAGGAGAGAGGCATCTGGGTGTTCATTTCACTATTCTTGTAAGTTTCCTACAGCTTTGAAAATTGCAGTATATACATTGGAATGAAATACCCCCTTTTCCCTCCCATCCCTAGAGGCAGCCCTCCAGTGGGTTTAATATGCACCAGTTTGTGTCTTTCTCTGAAAATGTGCATTGTTTTATGTGTGTGTTATGTTGTATTTGGTCTCTTACTTTTTTCACACTCAGCACTGTATTGCTTGTTTACTCGTTTGTTTCACACTAGGAAGTGAAGATCCATCTGTATTGCTAATGTCTTGAATCTGTTTTCTTCTAACTGAGCCTTGGTGCCCCACGGAATGCACCCCTTCCGTCTGAGTCCTCTGTTCCCCAGGGACGGACACCAGGCAGCCTCCAGCTTACCACACCACAGTGAACAGCCACGGATATGCCCCCTTAGGGACCTGGGCACAGCCTCCGCAGAAGAGAGACCTGGCTGCAGAGGTGCTGGGGCACAGGGCGAACTCAACTACTACGTGGCCCCCAGAGCAGCTGCCCCCATCACACCCACTGACAGTGGGGGAGAGTCCCACGTCCCCATATCTCCACCAGCCACTGGTATTATCCAGCTTCTAATTTTTGCCACTCTGACTCACTGTCAAGTGACATCCTATTGCTTTACTTTACGTTTCTCTGATTTCTAATCACTTTGTGCATCTCTTCCTTGGCTTGATGGCCTGCGGGTCTTCCTCTTCCGTAAACGCCCGTTCAGACTCTGCCTATGTCTCGCTGGGGGTTGCTGTCTTGTTCTTGTTGATTTGCACGTGTTCCTCATAGACTCTAGATCTGCACTGTCCCATCTGATCCAACGTGAACTCTCCACTCTCCACACATGGCTCCTGAGCACTTGAAGTGTGGCTAATGCAAACTGAGCTGTCCCGTCAGTGGAAAGCACACCGGCTTTCTAAGACTTAGTACAAACAGAAGGGTATATCACATCTTGTTAACTCATTTTATACTGATTCCATGTCATAGTAATAGTAATGTTGATGTACTGGGCTAAATAAAGTGTATTCAAATTAATTTCACCTTTTTATTATTTGAATGTGACTATGAGAAAATTCAAAGTTGCGCATGCATGTGCATAGTTCTGCTGGATGGGGCTGGGATGGCGACAGTGCTTAAACAGAGCTTGCCATGAGCCAGGCCATTTAACTCTCCTAATGACCCCGAGAAGTAGACACAGGTTACACAACGAAACAGTCTCCTATCTGTTATGTGACAATTGGCTTCGCCCATGACATCCCTCATTGGAAGGAAATTTTTTTTTTTTTTTGAGGACGATTAGCCCTGAGCTAACATCTACCGCCAATCCTCCTCTTTTTGCTGAGGAAGACTGGCTCTGAGCTAACATCCGTGCCCATCTTTCTCTATTTTCTATGTGGGACGCCTGCCACAGCATGGCTTGACAGGCGGTGCCATGTCCCAACCAGGGAACCCTGGGCCGCTGAAGCGGAAGGTGCGCACTTAACCACTGCACCACCGGGCCGGCCCCTTGAGGCTGCTCTTCTAAGGAGACTCGGGTCTTACATTTGGGGGAGAAGCCATGGCTTAAACTGCACTGTCCACTCTTTGCCACTAGCCACATGTAGCTGCTGAGCACTTGAAATGTGGCTGGAATGACCAAGTAACCAAGTTTTTAGTTTTATTTGACTCTAAAACAGTTTCCATTTTAAAAACAGAGAACATTCCCGTTAGGGCAGAAAACTCCGGGACACCGGTTACATGGTTTCAGTGGGAAGGGAAAGCCACTCCTAGGTTGACCTTAAATATGGTGTTACTGAAGTTTTTACTCGAAGACTTTTTGTAGCTAAGCAGCAATACATTGTTTTCAAACCGTGTAATTACTCACTTTATAATAAAACCAGTTCCTTAAAAAAACCTACAAAGTAAAAGCTCCTGCGGCTGCACACAGAGCAGGAGCAGGAAATGGGCCTTACCCTGGGCGAGGCCCCGGGCAGGAATCCCAGTCCCGCTCGGCCAGCCTGCCTGACACCAGCCTGTTCCAGCAAGGAGGGGGCGGCGGGGGACAGGGCAGACCGTGCGCCCCGCGCCCAGCGACAGGCCCTGGGAGGCGGCAGGGGAACTGCTTGAACTCCGGCCTTGACCTCCACAAAAGACCGGCTGACTACAAGGGCCTCTCCAGCCCACCCCCACTCAGGAAGGCAGCCCCGCCGCCCGCCGCCGACACCCCGCCCCGCCAGCAGAGCCCTCAAACAGAGTCGCAGGACCGCCGGCCCGAGGTTTGGCATCAGTCTTTAATGCTGCGGCGCTGCACATTGACAAGTCACACGCTTCGCGCTCACGTTGGCAGTGGCAACTTACAACGAATCTCAAGGTCTGAGCACCAGACTAGCCTGCAGGGCACAGGCGCGCTCCCACCCCCCCCCCTCCCCCGTTCCTTCCGGACTCCATCACGGCTCCATGCAAGAAGCAGCTACCGGGACTGGTTTCTCTTAAGTGCACACCAATTTTACACAGAATTATAAAAACATATTTACAGACGTTCTACGGTGCTCCTGTAATCAGGAGCAAAGACCCTTTTATCAAAAGGGATATTTAGAGCTGTGCCAAATTCAAAAGGATCAGATCCCTCTGAATGAGTCCAAAGTCCACTAGACAAAGTCCCGGGGCCACTGCTGAGCCCCGGGCATGCCTCACCGCCTCATCGCCAGGAGAAGGGCGGGACCCTGAGCGCACCCAGCCTGGGGCCGGCAGGGATGGAGGTATTGCTCGCGGGCGGCGCCGGGCAGGCAGCTCTGCGCACACTCGAGGTTTCCCAACTCGAGACGACAAAACAGGAGACGACATTCTTCAGTGCACGAACAAGACGGGGGAACAAACAGAACCAAACGCACCGATCCCACCGCAGAAGCCGAGGAGCGGGCGGGTCTGGTGACAGAGACGGCAGGTGGACGCCCCCGGAGGGCCGCAAGCAAAGGACCGCAGAGGGATCGAGTCCAGCGGCCGGTCTGCCTCTGGCCCCTGGGAGAGCCTGGAGGAGGCGGCTCAGGACCCGGCGGGACAGACTGCAGGGTCTTCACTGTCATCCCCACCACCGGCTGCCCTACAGCTGGAAGAACCACTTAAGTCTGGCGCTCGACTTTGAAAGATTGTAATATATTCTGTGGGAACATTCAGCAGCGCGGGAGCCCTCCCCGGGCCCTCCCGCCCTCACACGGGGCCACCGTCCGCAAATCCATGAGCTCCGCGCCGGGACCTGGGGCTAGACCGGCAGCACCTGCTCCAGCACGGTTCTCGACGTCTGCGGGATTCTCTCGGGGAACACCACCTCGAACTCGATGACGAGGTCTCCGCGTTTGTCGGGCGTCTTGGGCAGCGGGAGGCCTTCTCCGGGGACCTTACGTCGCATGCCGGGCCGGATGACGTCTTTGAACACGACCGGGATGGTCCTGCCGTCCAGGGTGGGCACATTCACGGTGCAGCCGCAAAGAGCCTAAGAAGAGGAACAGCGTCAGGCAGACGACAGACGCAGACACCCCAGGCCCGCCCCCAGGTCCACGCCCGCCCCCAGGTCCAGGCCCAGCGCCCCGACACGTGCCCGGGAGACCCCGGCCCGCCCCCTGGCCCGCCTCCCCAGCGCCCGCGCCTACCTCCCGGAGAGAGATCCGAGCCGGGTAGATGACGTCAGAGCCGTCCCTCTTGAAAACATTGTGTGGCTTGTCCTTGAGCACGAAGACAATGTCGGCAGGAATGTTGCTGGAGGTCTGGTCGCCCTCCTTGGGGAAGGTGATCTTGGTGCCCTCCTTCCAGCCGCGCTTCACCTCGATGGTGAGGATCTTGTCCTCGTTGCGCACGCTCTTGCCGTCGGGGCCGAGCCGCTTGTGCGAGATTTTCATCTTCTTGGTGCAGCCGCTGTAGATCTCCTCCAGCGACACGCGCAGGTCGTGCGTGACCGGCGGGTCCTGCTTCCTGCGCGCGGGCTCCGGGGCGGGCCGGGGGCGGCCGAAGTTCACGGTGGGGAAGCCGCCTACGCCCATGGGGAAGCCGGGGAAGAGCGGGTCGTCCACGTCCATGCCCTCCTCGCCGTTGCGCTGCCCGAAGAACGTGTCGAACGGGTTTCGGCCGCCAAAGAACTCGGCGAACATGGCGTGCGGGTCCCCATGGAACGTGTAGCTGAAGGACGCGCCGTTCGCGCCGCCGCCGCCCCCGCCGCTGGGGCCGCCGCCCTTCAGGCCTGGAGGCGGGGACGGCGCCGTGAGCCGCCGGCCTGGCCTCCCCGGGCCCCAGGCCCCGCGCCCCCCGCGCCCGCGATCGCAGGAGGCCGGGCGCCTCCGGGACAGCACGCCCCTCGGCGACCCCAGGGACGGGACGGGGCTGGGAGTGCAAGCGGAGACCGCCGACCTGACCACGTCACCCCGCCCGCGCGACCCCCACCCGGCCCGCAGCCCCGCCCCCGCCCGGTGAGTCCCCGCCCCGCGAGCCCCGCCCCGGGAGCTTCCGCAGCCGCGGCCGGGCCCCCCCCCTCCACCGCGCGCCGGCCGGGCCGGGCCGCCCTGCCCCGCGTCAACCGGCGGCGGCTGCGCACGCACCCTCCTCGCCGAAGCGGTCGAAAATGTCGCGCTTGCGCGGGTCACTGAGCACGTCGTAGGCCTCGGCCACCTCCTTGAAGCGCTCCTCGGCGCCCGGTTCCTTGTTCTTGTCGGGGTGGTAGCGCAGCGCCTGACGGCGGTAGGCCCGCTTGATCTCCTCGTCCGACGCGCCGCGGGCCAGGCCCAGCGTCTGATAGTAATCCTTGCCCATGGCCCGCGGCCGCCGCTCCGCCGCCGCCCGCCCGACTCTATATACCCGTCCGGCGGAAGCTTCCAGAGCCCGCCGGCCCCCTCCAGAACCTTCCGCTCCGCCCCCGCGCCGCACCCACCAATCGCCGCCGCCCCGGCCGCGACGCGCGGCATCCGGGGCGGGGCCGCGCCGCCAACGGCCGCCCGCGCGCTGCCCCGCCCCCCGCCCCGCCCCCGGCAACGCCTCCCGGCGGTGTGCGC
>NC_060280.1:83931538-83985973 GCF_021613505.1 Equus quagga | reverse complement strand
CGGGGCCGCGCCGCCAACGGCCGCCCGCGCGCTGCCCCGCCCCCCCCCCCCCCCCCCGCAACGCCCCCCCGCGGGGTGCGCACCCGGCTGCGGGGGCCCCCCCCCCCCCCCCCGGGAGCCAATCGCGATCTTGCTTCCTGGCCCGGAATACCCGGCCCGCCGCGCGCCCCGCCCCCGCGGGGGTTCCTGCAGGAGGACGCGCGCCGCGGGAACGCCCCCGCGTCCGTAGGGCCGCCGCCAGGTCTCCCCTCCTGTGGGTCCCGGCGGCCCACTCTGGCCGGCCGCCTAGCCCCGCCCTGCCCGCTTCCTCGTTCCGTCTTCTTCCGGTGTGGGGGATGCGGCTGGGAGCTCCCGGCCCGCCCCTGCCCTCACCATGCAGGGCCCCGCCGGCGCGCCGAGGTACCGGCCCGGAGACGCCTTCCCGGCCCCGCTCTTCACGCCTGCCGCTTTACTGCTTTCTCCGGTACAGCGGTCGCTGGAAGCTGAAACGATCCTGTTCCTTGGCGTTCATGCCAAGTGTCACCTCCCTCCCAGCTTGTGGGCCCACTGGGGCGGGGCCTGGGTGCTGTCAGTGCTGGGTCCCCAGTGCCTGGAGTAGCATCTGGCGCCCAGTCGCAGTGAACGCTTCGCGAATATTTCTGGTTGTTTTTAGTAGGCTTCTTCTCTTCCTCTCCTAGTACCTTTATGATTTGGGGGACATGGGTGTCAAACACCTCTCGGGGCCTCTGTTGCCTCGCCTGTGGGTGACATGATCTGTTTGGCTCTGAGGGTCTGGGGTGCCTGTGGTCCAGGACAGGGCTGGCGGTCGGGTGAGGGGGCTCAGACAGGGGCAGCGCCTAGCAGGGCACGGGGAATGGGGAGGCGGGGAGGCGGCCGAGGGGCGAGCTTCCTGGAGGAACTGCTTGGGAGGTCGGGGCTCCCTGCCGAGTTCTTGCTCTTGCTGGCTGTGTGACCTCGGGCTGGGCCCCAGCGTCCGCACCTGTACAGGGCGGGCAGCAGTAGTACCCGCTCACAGGGCTTTGAAGCTGATGTGAATCAGCATTGGTGGAGTACCCAGGACAGGCCTGGCCCAGAGGGAGCGCTGCCACAGGGGTGACCAACTGTCATGAGTGGTGGGCTGTTGAGCCACCCCCTCCAGGCAGCGCCACTGCACTATGGCTTCTTATTTTTTTGAGGAAGATGAGCCCTGAGCTAACATCTGCTGCCAGTCCTTCTCTTTTTGCTGGGGAAGACTGGACCTGAGCTAACATCTGTGCCCATCTTCCTCTACTTTATATGTGGGACGCCTACCACAGCATGGCTTGCCAAGCGGTGCCATATCCGCACCTGGGATCCAAACCGGCGATCCCCAGGCTGCCAAAGCAGAATGTGCAAACTTAACCGCTGCACCACCGGGCTGACCCCTGCACCATAGCTTCTGGTGACCGCTGCCCTGGTGCCGGCTGGGACTCCTGAGAAAGAAGACTGTGGCCTTCCCCTGCTGGCCACTCGCTGACGCCAGGGAAACCGTATCAGCAAGGACTCTGAACCAGGACACACACTGGCCGACCTGGGAGGATGGGTCTGGGCAGGGAGTCCCAGGCACTGCACAGCAGGGGGCCTGAACCAGCCAGGGAGGAAGAGAATTCAATTTTTAAAAAGTTACATAAATAGAGGGGCCAGCCCGGTGGTCTAGTAGTTAAGTTTGGCACGCTCTGCTTCGGCAGTCGGGGTTCATGGGTTCAGATCCCGGGTGCAGACCTATGCTACTTGTCGATGGCCACACTGTGGCAGCGACCCACATACAAGATAGAGGAAGACTGGCGTAGGTCTTAGCTCAGGGCCAATCTTCCTCATCAAAAAGAAAAAAAAACTTAAATACATAGCGGGAGAGTCATCATCATGGGGAAAATCTCAGAGCTGGTGTACTTCTTCACCCTTAGGCACTAGTATTTTATACTCTAAAGTTAATTTAGAATTATAAATGTGGCAGCCTCCGAAGTCTTCCCATGGCTCTGGGGGCCCTTGGTTGTCTGGGGGCAACCTCATGGGGGGGACTCCATGAGGACTCCACACCATTCCTTGAGCAAGCCTGGGTCATGTTCAGGAAGTTTTAACTATTTAACCATCCCCCAGCACCCCCCAAAAAGCAACACCAGACACCTCCCTATAAGGCTACGCTTCCTTGATCTGGACCCTCACTGGGTGCTTCGGATTGTTACTGGAAAAGTGGCTTCGGCAGAAACCTCAGCAAGTCTTGAGCCCCGAGTCGGAGAAGATGTGATGTTTATATCATGCATCAGCTTGGCTGGGCTATAACACCCAGTGGTTCTGTTAAACACTAACCTAAGTGCTGCTGTGAAGATATTTGGTAGATGTAGTCAACACCTACAGTCGTTGGCTTTGAGTACAGGAGGTGACCCTCCATAATGTGGGTGGGCCTCGTCCAATCAAGTGACAGGCCTGAAAAGCAAACACTGAGGTTCCCTGAGGAAGAAGCCTCAGCTCCTGGCAAGAGCCTCCAGCCTGTGGGCCGCCCTGCAGGTTTCTGATCTGCCGAGCCAGCCCCATGATCGCGCAAGCCAGCACCTTGAAACAAACCTCCTAACCCACGCACACTCACTAGCACACACATCCTACTGGTGCTGTGTCTTTGCTGGAACCCCGGCTGACACAGGAACCAAGCAGGCGAGGCTGGAGTCCATTGGCAGCAGCTGGAATCCAGACCCACTGCTTGCTCGTTTACTGTCTGCGTGATCTTGCACAACTCGCTTGATTTCTCAGAGCACTGGGCATGTCCTCCATAAAGTGGAGACCCGAGGAGATCTTACCTCCCAGGGTTGCTACACAGATGAAATCGACAGGGGCCAGGAAATGAACATTACAACAACAGCCAACACCGATGAGGCCCTACTGTGTGCCAAGCCATTTCCAAGCACTCCATGTGTATTAACTCATTTAATCTTCGCAATAATCCTATGAAATTGGCCCACTGTCACCTCCACTTTACAGGTGGGGAAACTGAGGTTCTGAGAGGTCATGTGACTCGCCTGAGATCACTCAGTGAGTACAATGCTAAAGTGTAAGGTCTTTAGCACACTTATGGTAAGCACTCAGCTTGTGTAAGACGTGATTCAGATAATGCTAAAGCCTTAGTTAAAAAAAATGCATCACACCCTTTTCAACTCTTCTTCTCTTCATCAAAAAGAGCTTCAAAAGCACTACAGCCAGATGAGCCAGCGATCCCACCCCTGGTAGAATACTCATGTGAAATAAAAACCCATGTTCATGTAAAAACCCAAGAGTGAACGTTTGTTGAGGCTTTATCTGTAATTACCAACAGCCAGTCAAACGTTCACGGGACGAATGGACAGGCTGTGATGCAGCCCTGTGATGGAACACTATTCAGCCATCAAAAGGGAATGAGCTACAGATAGAGGAAACAACATACGTGAACCTCAAGTGCATTATGTTAGCGAAAGAAGCCAGACTCAAAGGCTCTTTACTGTGTGATTTCGTTTTATAGGACCTTCTGGAAAATGCAAAAGTATCGGTGCAGAAAGTGGAGCAGTGGCGGCCAGGGGCTGCCGTCTGCTGCTGAGGGGCACAGGGGAATTTGTTTGGATGACGGAAATGTTCTATAGCTTGCCTGTGGCGGTGGTTACACGACAGTATGTATTCAGCATTGTACACTAGAAAAAGGTGAATTTTACTCTATGTAAATTATAACTCAATAAAAATACAAAGAAAGAAAAAATAAACATCCATGGAATTAAAACAAAATAAGGAAAGTCAAGACAGGATAGGGCTTGGGAAACCTCTCTCTGGGGCTCCTGACACAGCGGAAAGTTGCTGACCAGCCCAGTCTTGCCTGCTCTTGGCTTCGCCTTCCCCCACACTGCTCTGAACTAGCTCGATCACAACCACACACCAAAAACAAGTCAAGCCAGGTTCCGGGAAAACCGAGCTCCTACCTTAAATGTGGGCGATACAAAAGGAGCCTGTGAGGCGGACACACCAAACACACCAGATCTTTGATGTCCAAGTGCCTGCTGGTTCCCCCCAATCTGAGACCCAGTGATCCAAAGACACACCCACTCAGGCCACACTGGAGAAGCTCAAATTGGCAGAACTGGCAAAGTAGCAAAACATGGCTAGATTTTGGGGGCTCAACCCTGCTCCTTCAGCACCTCACAATTAGATACCTCAAGTACCTCAATCTGGTAGGATTTTAACTTGCAGCCTCTGAGTGAGTACTCCCCTTGTCCTCCTCAATGACGGTGGGGGATGCGGCCTGTCAGGACACAAAGGCTCTCAAGACACTGTGAGCCCACAACTGCCAACAAGGAAGATGTGTGCTTTTGAAAGCACAGTTATAAAATGCCTTTGTTTTCATCTGTTTTGCCCAGATAAGCCTGGTGAGAAAGATAGCGAGTCTCTGAAGACCACAGCCTTGACTTCCTTTGCTTGGAAATAGGAGTCCGCAAAGCTGTAGCTTCAGAAGTTTCCAGAACCTGAATGACTAAGTGCTAGGCACTGACTCACCTTGCCCCACCCTGCTCCCCTATGAATCAGTGATCTACTTTTGAGGACGTTTCACCATGTCCCCGAGGCCAGGCCTCTGAGTTCCGGAGGGTAAATAGTAGATGAAGTCTCCAGGGCAGGGAGGGTCTGCAACCAGGAGAAAGGAGAGAAGCTAGAGGAGTGTGCCAGGTGCTGCCCACTCCTAAGCCTGTCCCAAAATCTTGAGGGTGTGCATGAGTCCGTGTGTGTGTGTGTGTGTGTGTGTTCAGTGGCCCCCTCGCCCCCCCTTACTCTCCCCAAGACAAACGATCAAGGGAGTGAAAGCCTGGCATGACCCTAGACCAGCACCGTCCAGTAGAGCCAGTGTGAGAAGCACAATGGGCAGCCACAAATGCAGGCCGTGCCTGTGATTTTCAATGTGCCAATAGCTCATTAAAAAAGTAGAAAGAGGGGCTGGCTCGGTGGCAGTGGTTAAGTTTGCAGGCTCCACTTTGGTGGCCTAGGGTTTGTGGGTTCCGATCCCAGGCGTGGACCTACACACCACTCATCAAGCCACGCTGTGGTGGCGACCCATGTACAAAATAGAGGAAGACTGGCACAGATGTTAGCTCAGGGCCAATTGGCCTCACACACACAACAAGAAACAGGGGAACTTAATTTTAATAATGTATTTTAATTCAACATATCCAAAATATTACCATTTCCATGTATAATCAACATAAAAGGTTATTAATGAGATTCTTTTTACAGTCTCCTTTTGCTACTACGTCTTTGGAATCGGTGTGTATTTACACTGACAGCACATCTCAGTTTGGACCAGCCACCTTTCAAGGGCTCACTAGCCAGATGTGGCCAGCGGTGACCACACTGGACAGCGCAGGTGGAGACACACGTGGGCTCCCTGCCCGGAGGGCCGGGCCGGGTGAGGCGGGGCTTGCACGGACTCGGGCGGCGAGGACATGCCCAGAACGGGGCCAGGGCTCCGGTGGCCGGTCGGGTCCTAGCGGGCTTTTCGACAGCCATTTACCCCGCTTCCCTCCTATTCATGACGGACAGGGGTCCCCTCACCGGAGAGGCCTCTCCTTGCAGGCGGCCCGGCCCACGGCCCCAGCCCTGCCCCGTCCCGCTGCTCCCCGGGGTCTCGGGGCGACCACCTCGGAATTCAGCCCGCCGCGCCGCCCGCCATGCGGCGCTGCCCGGCCTGTCGCTCAGTTCCCGGCTCCAGCCCCGCGCTTTGCTGTAACCGTCGCTTCCTTCGGTTTCCACAGCGACGCCGCCAAGGGCGGGGCATGGGGCGCGCGGCTCGCAGGCCCATTTCTGATTGGTGGGTGGCCGAGCTCCTTCTGCCCGCACTCCGCCCCCTGCGTGGATCCCCCGAGCTGATTGGCCAGGCCCGTGATGACAGCGGCTAGTCCTTGCTCAGACTGCCCCGCGGGGCGGGGCGAAGGTAGGCGCCGCGCCTGCTGATTGGCTGGTGGGCGAGCGCGGCAGGGAGGGGCGGGGCAGGCGTGGAGCCGCGGGTAGTCTCGCGCGGCCGTCGCGAGCGCTGGAGGGTCTTTGGTGCCTCGTTGCGCGCAGGTCGGCAGCAGGAGCCGTGGCCGCTGTTTGACGGAGCCATGAAGCACTACGAGGTAGGAGTCGAGGAAACGGAGACCGAGGGGCCGACGCAGAGCCATTCTTTTTTTTGTTTTTGGCGGAACCACGGGACCCCCCCCTTTTCTTGTCCTGTGCCCCGAAGGGAAGAGCCGGGCGACGCAGGCGCAGTGCGCGCGCGTTGGGTTCCTGGGCCGCTAGTGAGTCGCAGTGCGCATGTGCGAGGGAGGTAGTTCTAATTTTGCAGCAGAGGGTGTTTTGGGGGTACCTTTTCTTGGGGTCTCCGCAGGACCTGGGAAGCTTGCAGGTTCCTTGCAGCCTCCCCATAGGGCTGGGTTGTACACTTTGGCAGGGGAGGAGCGAGGGTGCGGAACCCCTGCCCCCGATCCGAGGGTGTCTTGCGCAAACCTTGCGCCCTGCCGCCCCCTCGGCCTTGGGAAGGGGCTGTGCGGTCAGCCCTCTGGCGCGACCTTTGGACCTCTTCCCTCTCCCGGGACGTCCCTGAGAGGCTTGGGCGGTGAGGGAGGTGCAGAACCGACCTTGCTTTCTGGTGATGCAAGAGATCATCTCAGCCAGCCACTGCGTGTCGCCGGGGAGGAAGCTCAAGTCCACAGCCACTCTCCAGGCCGAAGTCTCCTGACTCCTCTCTTCGGCCTTTTTTTCCCCTTAGAACGAAGTCTTCTGAGGCGCTTATCATTTAATTATTGCTGGCTTTTAAGTAACATTAAACGATAAACTAATTTATTAAAGTTAGTAATAATAACTTAGCGACTGCTCACTCCTGCGCTAGGGAGATTCTGTCACGGCTCTAGGAGGGAGGAAACTATCGTTATTCTTCTCCTTTTTGTAGTTGAAGAAACTGTCTCGGAGATGTCAAGTGACTTGTCCAAAGGCCCCCAGCTAGTAAATGCAGAACAGAGAAACTCAGGACTCCAGAGTCCGAGTTGCCTGCCCCTCAGGTGTGCTGGTGGTCCCCATGCTGGTCCCCAAATGAAAATTAGCAGGTCCAGAGATTTCTTGCTTTTTTTTCCTTCCCCAATTTTTAAAACTGTGATAAAGTACACATAAAATTTACCATCTTAACCATCCTTTTTTTTTTTGAGTAAGATTGGCCCTGAGCTAACTGCTGCCAATCCTCCTCTTTTTGCTGAGGAAGACTGGCCCTGAGCTAACATCGTGCCCATCTTCCTCTACTTTATATGTGGGACACCTACCACAGCATGGCTTGCCAAGCGGTGCCGTGTCCGCACCCGGGATCCGAACCGGTGAACCCCGGGCCACCCAGAAGCGGAACGTGTGAGCTTAACTGCTGCGCCACTGGGCCGGCCCCCTTTAACCATTCTTGAGTGTACGGTTCAGGGGCAGTAAGTACATTCTCATTGTTGGGCAACAGCACCACCATCTGTCTCCAGAACTCTTTTTTTTGATCCTGCCAGAATGAAACTCTGTCTCCATTAAACACTAACTCCCCATTCCCCCTCTGCAGCCACCATTCTACTTTCTGTCTCTGTGAACCTGGCTACATTAGGTACCTCATATGAGTGAACAGAGACAATTCTTTTTATTCACAAGTTGAATACCCCTACTTCTGCCCGCTTTATTATTATTATTTTTGGCAGTTTGCCCCGAATCTTTTGAAGCCTTTAACTCGGAAGTCCTTGGTCATTTTTGACGTGGTCCCAAGAAGGAGGAGGTAGGAGTCAGTGATCTCTCATGCCCTATTCAACTTTATGATTATAGAACGAAGCTCTTCTCACAGAGTTTTCCCTCTTAAACCCCTTGTGTGACCCTGGAGAAAAAGCCGCATTCAGTTTGAAAGATGCGGGATGGAGGGTCCACATGGCATTTTGCAAAATGGAGTTAGTTTACTTTTGCTAGTTAGCGGGCAGATAAATTAGGCCTCTGAGGATCCCTGGGGTGTGCACTTTTGTTCCTGAAGCCGGGCACAGCCTGGGGCCCTTGGCCTGGACTGGAGGACGTGCTCTGCCGCACTCAAAGCTTTCCCTCCCAGGAGGAAGGAGAGCTTCAGACTCCGTGTTCACGGTGACCTTGGAGAAAACAAGTAAACTGTAATTTACTCTGTTCTCCGCTTTCATTCTCTGCTAACGTTGGCCAAGTGCCCACGGAGGTGCTAGCTGCAGAGCTCCTGTCTGAGAGGAGCAGTGCTCTCCCAGCCCAGCTTGCATGGCACGCACATTCATTTGACTCCAAATGTTTGTTGCAGATCAATAAAAATGCCAGACATGCTTTCACGCACGTTTAACAAACAGTTTGAGAAAAGGTTTCAATTATCCACATCAAAGAATACATTTCTATTGGGACTAAGTCTGTCTTTCCACCCCCAAGTGACCCCCAGTCCCCTGAGAGATTAGCCTCCCTCAGTAGACCTTTGTGGCTCTGGCAGAGCCTCGGAGATTAGGAATTGTAATTTACAAGTGATAGAAATGATGTTCAGAAAGGTGCAGGGCTCGCTCAGTGTCACACACTGAGCGAAGTGTCACACACATTACAGCGAAGTAATGAGGGCTGATGTTACGGTGGGTAGGATTCCAGCGGGAGGGAGGTTTGTTGTTTTGATAGCAGTTTGCTGTCACTGCCAGTCTCCTTTCTGTGATCTCAAAGGAAAAGTTGTCCTTTGAGTAGCCTAATTGAGATGAATCAGCCACCTTGGGCTGTGCCTGAAGCCGGCTTCTTGGAATGATGGAACAGGCCTTGGATCTTCAGAGGATGGCTTATCCTGGCCTACAGGATTTTTTTTCTCTTGCTCTTTTTGCCTTTGCAGATGTGAGGTCAAAGTAATGATCCTTTAGCAACTGGAAAAGCAGCAACTACATCTTGTAAATGAGCCTGTTAATTCCTGGGAAGGTCGGTCCCTCTCGGCCTCCTTGAGCCCAGGTCCCTGTGCATTTCCTGCAGCCAGGTACTCAGAGGCGAGGAGGCCTCATCTTGGAGTCCCCACTACCTTCATTTAGGATCTTCCATTCCCCCTACAGGGCCACTCTATCATTGCCTGTCTTGGGAACAGTCCTAGACCAACACAGAACCTTGCCGCAAACAAGGTTTGCTTCAGTTTCCCCCACAGTAATACATATGTAACAGTTCTGGAAGGAGAATTCAGATCAAGAGGCAATTGTTTAGAGCCAGGAAACTGGGTTGGAAGGTGAAAATTAAGGAGAAAGTAGACTCACGTGTCTTCGTGTCACGGGTGTGTGGGCTTTGGCCAGGCCTGGGCTGAGTCCTGGCTCTGCCACTCACTCATTGGGTGACTCTGGGCAGGTTACTCAGCCTCTCTGAGCCTGTCTGTGGCTGCTCCTTGGAGCGAAACCCATTTAATTGTGACAGCAAAGGCCAATATTAAAAAAAGGAATCTAATGAAGAGTAAAATGTAAATATCTGTTAAACCTGGGAGGCGGGGTCCTAGGTGTCTCCTATTTCCTGTACTTTTGTCTTCTGAAATCGTGTGACCTTTTGAACTAGAAGGTGAAGGATACTGAGGGTCTTCCTGGCCACCAGCCCTGTTGTAATGTGTGGGTCTCTCACTTTTGCGTGTTAAGCAGGGGCCTGTTCTTGGGAAGGGGCGGTGTTCTAAGGTGGAGACTGCGCGAGCTCTTCACTCCCCTGCCCTCTGCCCCTGCGGGGAACAGGCCTTCCGAAGATGCTTTTGGGATTGATTTTGCATTTGCAGACAGGATGGGACCTCGGTTGTGACCTCTTCCTGGGCTCTCTCTTTTTTTTCCCTTTAAGTCTAGGAGGAAAGAAGTTCCAGGAAACCAACTGGCTTTTGTTTTTTTGCAGGGAAAGATTTGCCTTGAGCTAACATCTATTGCTAGTTTTCCTCTTTTTTTTTTCCCTCCCTAAAGCCCCAGTGCATGGTTGTCTATCTAGTTGTAGGCCTTCCAGTTCTTCTATGTGAGCCACCACCACATCATGGCAACTGACGGGTGGTGGTGTTCCGCAGCCGGGACATGAAACCCAGGCTGCCGAAGCAGTGAGAGCGCCGAACTTTAACCACTAGGCCATCAGCGCTGGCTATCTTGGGCTCTCCCTTTGTTGCTGGGTAATAATCAAAGTAGGGACAGTTCACATTTATTGTGTCCTTCTAAAAGCCCTGAAAGGTGGGTAGTGTTTGTCCCTCCATTTTGTGGATAAGAATCCGAGGCTCAGAAAGGTGAAGGCACTGGCCCAAGGTCACCTTGTGATGGAGACGGCAGCCAGAGCCACACGATGTGAGCACAATGATGCTGGTGGTGCCTAGTGGTTATTGAGCCTCGTGAGCACCTGAACAGGTGGGCAGAGTATTACTTCTACTTTACAGATAGGGAAACTGAGGCTCAGAGAAGTGAATTAAGTTGCTTAGCGTCACAGAGCCTTGGTCCCCGGCTTGCCCGTCTCCCGTTTCTGTCCCTGCTGCTGATTCCCTACTGATGCTGCCCTGAGGCAGCTGGTGGCCGAGCTGCTGGCCGCTGCGCTGTTCCAAGAACATGGCATCCTTGGAGGGAGGGTGGGAGGCGCTCCGTGGGCTGTGTGGACTGCCAGCAGAGGGTCTCCCTCTGCCCTACGTTGGCTGGACCGCTGCGCAGAGTTGTGAGAGCTCGACTGGGACTGGGGAGCCTTGACAGCGTGGTGAGCTTTACGAAGACCTTGCTTGTGCTGGCACCTCAGGCCAAGAGCCTGTGGGGGGTCCTCAGGCCTGCCAACTTCCTGCAGGCTTTGTGCTCTGATTCAAACTGGCAGGTTCTCCTGGTGAGCCCCTCCCTCTGCCTCCCACTGCGGGTCCTGGTGTAGCTCCATACTTCAGCCTCTCTTTTGCTGTGGCCCGCAGATTCTCAGAACTCCGGGGCTGGATGAGCTGTAGAACTCTTCTGGTTTGACTTCTGCACTCTGCACATGAGGGGCCTGACACCCCGAGAGGAGGGCCTTTCCCAGGGCCACACAGCCAGTCCCTTTAGGTTGGACAATCTTGCCTGGGGAGACAGCAAAGCCCACAGGCTTTGGGTCAGAGTTGGGTTCAAATCCTTAACTGCCTGGTAAAAGTGTGGAGCCTTTGGGCAGGCTCTGTAACCTCTCCAAGCCTGGCTTCTCGTCCATAAAATGGGGGTCAGGGGTGTGCCAGGGCTGGCTTGTGTGGGCGCTGATTGCACAGACCTTCCCAACTCTGCGTTCGGGGACATAAGGTTGAGCTTGAAATCGGCTATGCCAAGGTGTTGACACTCTGGAAAGGGGCAACTGCTCCGGTCAGGCCCCGCCCCTGACTGGTAGGGATATTGGTCCCTACCTCAGAGTTATCGCGTCAAGGCGTGGCTCTGCTGAGCGTTAGATGAGCAGAGACTGGAATGCACTCAGCTCCGAGCCAGGCACCGCACAGCAACTAGCATTTAACCCCTTCTGCTGAGCTGCTTGTCCTGGTGCCCAGGTGAGGGGGCGGGGCTGAGGCCGAGGTGAGGAGGCGGGGCCGAGGTGGAGGGGGTGGGGCTGAGGTGGATGAGGCCGGCTGAGGCAGAGGGGGCGGGGCCGAGGCAGAGGGGGCGGGGCCGAAGCGGAGGAGGCTGGGTTGAGGTGGAGGGGGCGGGGCCAAGGCAGAGGGGGCGGGGCCGAAGTGGAGGAGGCCGGGCTGAGGTGGAGGGGGCGGGGCCGAGGCGGGGGAGGCGGGGCGGAGGCGGGGCCGGGTGGGCGCGGGGTGGGGAGCTGTTGGAGCCGCGCTGGCGCAGGGCTGCGGCGGAGGGGTGCCCCAAGCCCGGCAGAGCCTCTTGAATAACCGGTTCCTGGGGAGAAAGGAGGGTGGAGGGTTGCTAGCCCTGAGTGGGCCCCGCGCTTCGAAGGGACTTGCGCCTCTGGGAAGGGTGCGTTTGGTCGGGAACCCCTGCCGTTGCCCTGTGAGGTGCCGCTGGGTGAGGAGGGCCAGAGGCCTTGGGCTGGCTGGTGAGGCTCAGGCTGGGTCCTAACACCCTCTTGCTGACACTGACAGTGGCAGCTGAGAATGTTTTAATGCCTGGGGACAGCAGAGCATCGTGATAATAGTAAAGCCACTGGTAATGTCGTGCTTACTAAGTGCTTTTTTGTCTGTTAGCTCATTTAATTCCTACGATTAACCTGTGCAGTAGGTGTTCTTCTCATCCCTGTTTGACAGATGGGGAAACTAGGGCACAGAAAAGTGAAGCGACGTGCCCGTGGTCACACAGCGAGTGGGTGGCAGAGCCCAGATTCTGCTAGACCCCAAGTGGGCTTCACTGTGGGTGGGCCCAGGGGATTGTGGAAACTGAGGAAAGAATGAAGCATGTGGTCGTCAAGGACGTGGCCTTTAGAGGCCGCCAGGTCTGCCTTGGGCCGGTTGCTTAACCTGCTTGAGCTTCGGTATTTCTCACCCACAAAGCCGGGATGAAGACGCCTGTCTCACAGTGCCACTGGGGAGTGTGACGCGCCCAGCGCACTTCCTGGCCCTCAGTCAAGGTACGAAGAAGCGTTGGGTGACAGGACCAGTCATTAGGCAGGTAAGGACGGCTCTGCATCAGTGAAGCCGTCTGGGATGCTGTCTGCTTGTGGCCCCTTTTGAAGGCCTCACAGCTTGTCAACGAGGAAGGCCCGTCAGGCTCCTGGAGATGGAGTCTCAGAAGATGCAGGGAGAAGCCCAGACGCCAGCGATCAGTTCTGACACAATGTCACACACGTTGAAGTCACACTGTGGGATGATCGGCTCTCGCCTTCTCTGTGGCATCGGTGGCGAAGTGAAAGCACACTCGGAACCCGATTTTAACTTCCTGTGATGAAGAATCATGCCAGGAAGCAGGTGCTCATAGAGGGCCTCCGGCTCAGAGTGTGTCCACTTCTGTTCCTCCCCTCCTGGCCCTGTTCCACAGCCGGCAGCAGCCAGAGCACTTCTTCCACACACGTGGGAGGATCTGAGCGCTTCGTGGCTCAAACCCTCCCTCAGAGGCTTCTTGTGTCCTTTGTTCCCTGCTTTCCTCATCACGATGCTCTGTCTTTATCTCCTCCAACACCCACAGCCACGACCCTGCCCTGCCCACATGCTGTTCCCTCATCCAGGAGTGCTCTTGCCTCTGCTTTCCCCCTGCCTGGCCCCTGGTTCTTGAGAGCTCAGCCTCAGTGTCACACAGAGAGGCCTTCCTCACCGTCCCATCTGGAGCACGCCCCGCCCCATCCACCAGTGCCCGGCCTGATTCAGGCGGTGACTGCCTTTTCATTTGGGGACCTGATGGTCTGGCTGCCTGGTCAGCTGGTGAGCTCTGTGAGGGCAGGCACTCTGCGTCCTTTCCTGCAGCTTCCCCAGCATCGCCACTGCCCCCTTGTGGAGTGAATGGATGAATGGACGCATCTTCCCCCTGGGGTCAGGCTCACAGGAAGCGCAAGGGTGAGTGGGGGCCCTGGATGAGTCCAGTGTCTCAGAGTTGGGTTGAGGGACCCCATCCTTATCGGTCCTGACCGAGGGAAGCCACTTCTTAGGGCCCCTTGGCCAGACTGCTGGCGTCTTCCCCGTGGTCTCACTTTTCCTCGAACTTGGGCTGTGCTGAGCCGGGAGTTGCCCGCCGCCCATCACTGGATAGGTGGCCGGCGGGTTCTGCTGTCCTGGGCTCTGCTCTCAGTTTCCCAGTTTGTCACTTATGCAGTGGTTCGTTGGTTTCAGCGTGTGTTTTTCTCTAGATGTGTCTATGCCATGAGTCCTGGGATGAGCTGACTGCAGCCTCTGCCCTCCGGGTCTCACCTCTGGCTGAGGCCTGAAGGAGGGGGTTTGCAGGGTGGGGAGTGAGCAGCAGGCGCTGACCCTGGAGGGTCGGCTGGGTGTCCCCCATCAGAGCTGAGGCCAGCCGGGCAGGGCTTTGTAACCACCCGGACACCTGGGGACTTTATCTGGAGGTGATGCAACGCCCTTTTCTGTTGATTTTACCTAAAAGTGTAGCTTCCCCAGGGTGGTTTATTTTCAAGTCCTTGGGGGACCCTCGCGGTGTGCGTGTGTTACGTAAACACGAGGGGTAATTGTTCTTTATTATGGACAAGCGAGCTGTGGATGGTGTTTCGGGCTCACCTGCCCCCGGTCCCGTGGTCCCTTAGAGATGGGCCACGAGCCTTTCCCAGCCCTCTGAGGGATAAAGGGCTCTCAGTAGCTCGCGGGGACTGGCAGGCTGGCACAGCCCCATCCCTGTTCCTGCTCGAACCAGGGTCTTATGTAAGCCGAGCTGCGGGCCACTCGGCCAGCCGTGGAGACGGCAGGGTTTGTGCCGACTCCTGGGTCCTCCAAATTCTTTTTTTCCCTTTTAAAGGGATTGAGGAGCACGGGCGGGGGCCATGCCAGTTGTGTGGTGGGGCCTGTGGGAACAGCGCCTGTCCTCAGGGTGGGGGTGAGTCTGCCAAGTTCACCGGGCTGGGGTTTAACACTGGCCCTGGGGCTCATGGAGCATCAGGAAGCTGCTGACCTTGAGGGGTCACTGCTGAGCCTCCAGTCTTCTTGTGAGGAGAAGCTGTTCCCGGGTCACCTCAAGAAGCTAACTCAGGAGGGGGCCTTGGGGCAGCGAAAGGCCTGTCAGAATTCTCGGGGAGGTGTTTGTGGTCTGAAACAGCACACTGTTGACTACGACTTGCTCCAGAGAGCACAGTCCAACGCAGTCCACTGGCTGGGGTGGGGGACCCACCAGGGACAGGGCTGGGGTTGGACCGGAGCCCCTGTGCTAAATACCAGTGCTGGGAGGGTTTTGGGAGAGGCCGCTCTGCTCCTCCCAGCTGGGCATCCCGCCATTCAGGTCTCAGCTCGCCTGCCACCTCCTCCGCGAGGCTCCCTCTGACCCCCAGGCCCCAGTCGTCACCGTCACCTTTCCTGTGTTGGTTCTCCATGGTGCACAGCGCTTCCCACCTGCCATTGGTATGTTTGTGTGTATGAACTCCTGGCTGTCCCCTGTCACCGTGGGCCCTGGCGGGGCTCAACGGATGCTGTGGGAGAGTGACTGTGCCTGTCTGTCCGGGACCCACAAACAGAGGAGGCACGGGGGGCGCAGGTTGTGAGCCGCATCCTGGATCCCTGGACAGGCCTCCTAGCCTGAGGAGGGACAGGGGAAGTGGAGAGGAAGGAGCGGGGGCGCGCCTGCTCGCAGCCGGCCGCCCAGCCGTCCCCGCCTCTTCTGCTGTGAAGCCCGCAGGTCATGGCTCACCTTTGGTACTTTGGAGTTTGGCTATTCTTTTTTTCTTTCCCTTTGACCCAAAGTTACCTGAACTCTGAGTTTTCATGTGAGGATGAGAGGTGACCCCATGGGAGGTGCTAGGCCATGATCAGCTGGCCCCTGGAATCCTTCCTGCTGGGCCCCCGAGGGTCCCTGCCAGCTCTCTGGCCTCAGTGGAGGGCCCCAGGCAGGTGCCCCACTGGGCCTGGGCACGCATGCTGGGCAGGGAGAGGGCACAGCCAGGACATCCACATCAGACCCTGGCTTCTCTCTCTCGCTTCGCTTCACTCCCTGACCCGAGGGGCAAAGCGGAGCCAGCAGACGCGGGGGCCTCAGCTGCAGAGCCGCCCGCAGGGAGCACTGCCCGTGGGAGGACAGCCGAGGGCGTCGTCCGGGCCCTCCACAGCCAGAGCCTGGCACTGCCTCTGAGTTCACCTTTCCCTTTCCCTTTGTGGCAAGCCTGTTGAACATTCCAGAAGCCTGCACCCCTCAGCTCCAATCCTCTTCCACTTGTTCCTTCTCTTCTCCTCTCCTCCCACGACGTGCACATTCTCCCCTCGGTGTTGTTACGTTCCTTGAGTGGGGTGCACCTTGCGATGGATAGATGTATCTTATGTTGACATGTGCAGCTTCTCCTGAATCAGCAGCCTCGAGTCAGTGGTGCCTCAGGACCCAGGGGTGAGGGTGTCTTTTTCACCAGTTGCCGCCTGTGTGCCTGAGCCCAGCCTCTGCGGTCTATGGCCTGGCTTGTCTCCGAGACTCCCTGCTGTCTCTGCTTCCAAGCTTGCCCCAGCAGTGAGAGGATCCTTCTCAAAACCGACCAGGTTGTGGCATTCAGCAACTTCCCAAAGTGCTTGTCTTGGCTTCTGCTCCAGCTGCCTCCTCAGCTCCTTGCTCTGAGTCCACTCTGCTCCAGCCTCCACATTCCTGAGCCCTGCCAGGCTCTGTGCTGCCTCAGGGCCTTTGCGCTTCCCTCAGGGAGCCTCCTGCAGGCCCTCACTTTGGCTTAAGTCGCACTTCCTTAGAAAGGTCTGCCTTGACCATCTCCTGTGGCCCCTGGGCTCGCTGCCCTGCTTTCTTTTTTTCATGGCTTCACTGCCTCTTGACCTTGTGTCCCCTGAGCTTGGGCAGGTTTGGTGTGGAGCCACGGCGTCTCTCGGCCATGCTCACCGCTGTATCAGCACCTGGGACACTGCTCAGCACGCTGCTGGCACACATGGGTCTTTCTGTTCGTCCCTGAGCCCGGCACCTAGCACGGGCCGGCACATCCAGGGGCTCAGTAAGCGTTTGCTGAGTGCACAAATGAGGACTCGCCATCAGCAGAGCAGGTGCTGGAGGCTCTGGAGTGCCTGGACGGCTGAGCCCTCGGCAGTCTCCGTGAGCAGCCACACTCTTGCTCTGCTTCCAGGGCCGCGTGGGTTCCTGGCCTGGGCCTGCCAGCCCCCGGGTGCAGGGAGTGGGCTCGGCATGTGGGAGGCGGCCATGGCCACCCACGGGCAGAGCCCACTGGCTCACCCTGACCTACTAGAAGGTTCCCTGGCTTGGTCGGAGCTCCTCTGGTCCATGTAGGTCCTTGGGACATGGGCAGCCCTTGGGGCTGAGGCTGGACTGGGGGTTGGGGCCTGGATCTCCCCGTGACCGGGTGGCGCCCACCATGCCCCTGGGCCCTTGAGGACCTGCATGGGGCTGAGAGAGTGAGCGACGCCTGCCCGGTACCGGGCCACAAGGCTTCGCCATCGGAGAAACAGTGGAGGGGCCTCACGGCTCGTCGGCTGGGACATCCTCACAGACGTCGCTGATGCTGGTTCAGTGCGACGCTTTCGGCGTGTGTGACTGCGGGGGATCTCACAGAGCCGGGACTGTCTGCTTCAACAAAGCCGTCGCTTCTCATCTGCTGATTCATGTGAATGCAACTCCGCAGTGTTTACATTAAGAAAGGGAAGGACGAGTGTCAGAATTAAAGCCTTGTCTCGTTCTGGCAGTGAGAGGCAGTCCCCTTGGAGACAGGAGGTAACTGGGGAGAAGGGCGTGTCGGTCCCGCCGGGAGAGGCCGTGGCGCGACCTCTTCCTGCGGCGAATGCTCAGTAGCCACGCTGGGTCCCTTTATGCTGCCGACACTCTCGGGCTGTGTCTGTGACGTGCGTTCTGCTGACGGCGTGATGGTAACTCGTCCTGCAGGACTGCTGTTCTCTTTATACTTAGAGCCTCAGGTCGTGGAAATGTGTTTTATGTTTTGGTGTTTTACTTATTTTACTTATTTACTTTTCATGGAAATGTTTTTAAAGAATTTATTTTTCCTTTTTCTCCCTAAAGCCCCCTGGTACATAGTTGTGTATTTTATTTTTTTTTAATTTATTTTATTTTTTTTTAAAGATTTTATTTTTTCCTTTTTCTCCCCAAAGCCCCCCGGTACCTAGTTGTATATTCTTCGTTGTGGGTCCTTCTAGTTGTGGTATGTGGGACGCTGCCTCAGCGTGGTTTGATGAGCAGTGCCGTGTCCGCGGTCTGTGCCCAGGATTTGAACCAATGAAACACTGGGCCGCCTGCAGTGGAGTGTGCGAACTTAACCACTCAGCCACGGGACCAGCCCCATAGTTGTGTATTTTAGTTGTGGGTCCTTCTAGTTGTGGCATGTGGGACGCTGCCTCAGCATGGCTTGGCGAGTGGTGCCATGTCTGCGCCCAGGATCTGAACCAGTGAAACCCTGGGCCGCTGCAGCAGAGCGCGTGAACTCAACCACTCGGCCATGGGGCCAGCCCCATGGAAATGTTTTTAAAAAATTAAATTCCAATTTAATTAGGAGGATAGGATGCCCAGTAATAACCTTCGATCACGAGCATGTATTAGGATAAGATTCTGTGAGGGTGGCGGGAGAACAGGAGCAGAATTCAACTTCCAGGCAAAAAGGGAGCAGATGTTAAGGAACTTGTTTATAGCTTTTTTTTTTAAAGATTGGCACCTGAGCTAACAACTGTTGCCAATCTTCTTCTTTTTTCTGCTTTGTCTTCCCAAATCCCCCCAGTACATAGTGGTGTCTTTTGGTTGTGGGTCATTCTAGTTGTGGCATGTGGGACGCCACCTCAGTGTGGCCTGACGAGCCGTGCCGTGTCCGCGCCCAGGATCCGAACGGGCAAAACCCGGGCTCCCGAGGGCGCGAACTCAACCACTGGGCCACGGGGCTGGCCTGGCTTTTCTTTTAAAGGATGTTGGTAGGTATCAAATTACTGAAGTGTTTAGACTCACTCGCTGGATTTCATAGAGCCCCGTGAATGTTTATATGAGGTTTACAATACTGCAGTGGGCCAAAAGTGACATCTTTTGCAACTGTTCAAGTCTTGGTAAAAAATATTAGATATCAACTTAAAGTGTGGGGGCGGGGATCCAGGAAGGGCACTGAGTCTGCCTGCTTCAGGACGTTTCCCTCTGCTTCGGGGCGGGGCATGCGGGGCTGGGAGGAGTGGCTGTTCTGTGAGCTGGGTCTCTCCGTGGGGATGTGTAAGGGGCATTTCACACTTCACCTGTCAAAGCCGTGCCCTGTGTGCCCCCTCGCCTCATCCCTCCGGGTCAGTGGCAGGTCCAGGCCTCTCCTCCCTCGGGCCCGGGCTCTCTGCCTTGGCTTTCCTCTCATGCCCCGTGTCCAGCACTCTCTGCCTTCAGAGGGCATCTGGGAGTGAGCCCCCCTCGTCAGCCCCACACGGACTCTGTCAGGGAAGGGCTGCGTGATAAGCATCCTAGGGGTTGGCACCACACAGCCTCTGCGACACCTTCCCAGCCCGGGTTGTGCAAGATGTGCCCACGTGGTCGTCAGCCAGCAAGCTGCGAGTCCCAGCTCAGCTCTGCATATGGATGCTGAAATGTGGATTTTACATCACTTCCACGTGTGGTGAAGGAGGCTTCTTTTGATTTTTTTTGGACCGTTTAAAAATGTAAAATCCTTGGGGCCAGCCCAGTGGCGCAGTGGTTAAGTGCACACGTTCCACTTCGTCGGCCCGGGGTTTGTCCGTTCGGATCCCGGGTGCGGACATGGCACCACTTGTCAAGCCATGCTGTGGTAGGTGTCCCACATAGAAAGTAGAGGAAGATGGGCACGGATGTTAGCTCAGGGCCAGTCTTCCTCAGCAAAAAGAGGAGGATTGGCAGATGTTAGCTCAGGGCTGATCTTCCTCAAGAAAAGAAAAAAGAAAATCCATCTTAGCTTGTACAGAAACAGGCCATGGACCAGAATGCGCCTGTGGGCTACTGTTCGCTGACTCCTTGGGCTACACTGTCTTTCATCTTGATGGAATTATTCCCATAGCTTCTTATTGGGCTGCCTGCTTCCACACTTACCCCCTACAGTCCAGAGGCATCCCTTAAGAACCTAAGTCTGGTCACGTTCCTGCTCTGTCCAGAACCCTCCATGGCTCCCACCTCACTTGGAGTCGAAGCCAGAGTCCTTACCTGCCCTCGAGACCGTGCATGACCTGTCCATTCCCTGCCCTCATCTCCTTCCACTCCTGCCTTGCTAGCTCTCTCTGGCCATGCGGGTCTCTGCTCTGTTGCTTGAGCACACCACGTGTGCTGTACCCCAGGACCTTTGCACAGTCCATTCCTTTGCCAGGATGCTCTCTCAGATCTCTGAACTGCTCTTTCCTTCACCGCCTTCAGGGCTGGTTCACCCTCCCCTCAGGGGGCTTTTTTTTTTTTTTGAGGAAGATGAGCCCTGAGCTAACATCTCCTGCCAGTCCTCCTCTTTTTGCTGAGGAAGACTGGCCCTGAGCTAACATCTGTGTGCATCTTCCTCCACTTCATACATGGGACGCCTACCACAGCATGGCGCGCCAAGCGGTGCCATGTCCGCACCGGGGATCCGAACCGGTGAACCCCGGGCCGCGGAAGCAGAATGTGTGCACTTAACTGCTGTGCCATTGGGCCAGTCCCAGGGGGCCTTTCTTGACCCCTTTACGTGAGCTGCCAGTCCCCCTTCACCTGCCACTCGCTGTCCCCTTTTCCTGCTTTGCTTTATCTTCTGTGTAACCATGGATTTTACTGCCTCTCTTCCCCCGCTAACACGTCCCTGGGCCCGGATTCTGTCTGTCCCTCCCAGGCTGAATCCACAGCCCTGGGGGGCCCCGCACGGCAGTCCGTGTGGGCCTGAGAGGGCGCCTCAGCTTCCCCGTCTGCAGAGGGCAATTCACAGTAGGCAGATGAGTCGTGGCCTGGCCGCGCCGCGTGTCTGCGCGCTGAGCAGGCGGGAGGCCTTTGTCCTGCTGCGTGTCTAAGGCTGGCCGCGGGGGTCCAGCCCGGGCTGTCTGCAGGTGGAGCCCTGGGCGCCGTTGTCCGGCGGCTGCTGGGCCTGGAGGAGCTCCTCCTGTGGCTCTTCTGGTCTCGAGCCCACACGGCCTTCCTGCCAGAGGCGTGGGACCCGATGTGGTCTCCAGCCTCCACCTGGCCGGGGCTGCAGGGGGCAGCTCCAGGCCATCCTGAGGGGCCTGGGCCTGGGAATTGAGGGCGAGTGTCGAGGCAGCCCTGGGGGGGCACTCAGCTCTGGGGCCCCACCGTGTCCCTGGCTGGTGCTTTGTCCTCCCCAGCCTTGGCCTCCTTGCCTGTAGAGCGGGTACCCGGCAGTGTGGGATGGGGCTCACCCCCAGCCTGGGGAGGGGTGGCCCAGGGGTGGCCGAGGCCCCTGGGAGGTGGAGGGTCTGGGGGTCAGTCGTGGTCAGGGCTTTCGGCTTCCGAAGGACAGGAGCCTGTTGAGGGGGCACTGACCTCCAGCCGGCGCCAGGGCTCTGCAGCGGGGTCTCCGGGCGGGCGGGGCCCACGGGACAGCCGTTGGGTCCTCCTGCAACTTCCCGCCCGCTGGATGGAGACCCAGGGTGCAGGCAGGGGAGGCGGGCCCTCAGGGTTGGGGAGCCTCCGTGGCCCTGCTTCTCCAGGCCATGCGTGGCTGTAGCCTGCGGCAGCCAAACCTGCAGGCAGCGTTGCAACAGCTGCTGACCCCGCCGGGGCCCTCGGCGAGGCGTCAGGAGGTGCCAGCCTTTGTCCAGCTGGGTCCTGGGCCAAGGGAGGCCTCCGCAGAAAGGAGCCGCCCACCCTCGGCCCCCTGCCGGCAGCCCCAGGTCAGGGGTTGGGGGGGCACGGTCACAGCATCTGCACCTCCCGAGGCCAGCGTGCCAGCCAGGGGTCAGCGGGGTGGCTGGCGGCCAGTTCTCTGTTAGCTCAGGGCCCCGAGGTGCCAAGCAGGGCCCGGGCCGAGCAGGCGGGGCGGTGCCCCTGCTTCTGAGCCCGGCTCCCAGGGCCCCCAACGGGGGGTGGGGCGGTGAGCCTGCAGTAGATGGCGTGGCGCAGTCCTCGGGGTATGGGGCCCTGCCTGACAGATGTGACCTGTGGTGGCCCCTCCACAGGGACAGCCTGCAGCTGCCCTGGGCGGGATGGTGCCCCTGCAGTAGCCCAGGGAGGTACGTGGGCTGCAGGCGCCAGGGGCTCCTGGTCAAAGACCCAGGCCCGAGACCCAGAGCCCGTGCCATGTTGGTCCAGCAAACCGTTCCTCTTGGGCCTTCTGTGGTTGCAGCAACCAACCCTGGGCCCCCCGAGCGCCCGAAGAATTTCCTCCAAGGCTGGAAGCTGCCTGCTGCACAGGCCTCTGCCAGCTTCTGGCTCCGGGTCCCAATACCTGGGGACATTGGTGTTTAGACCGCTTCTCATTTGGCCAGCGGGGGCCTGGGAGGGTGGCCAGCGGGTTACAGCCCTTCCCAGCCTGGGTGACGTTCGTCCCCGCCTTGGCACTTTGGGGAGGCTGGCGCAACCACCCTGGGCACCTCGGAGAAATGGGGTCAGGAGCCGAGGCCACTGGGGAAGGAGGCATTTCTGGGCGAGCAGGTGCGGCCTGTGTTGGCCGCCTGCCACCAAGCCCGAGGTCTTCTCACCGCCCTGGCAGGAGCAGTGTGACTGTGACTCTGAGGCTTCTGGAAAGTGGAAGGCAGGGGGCCGAAAGTGCTGAGCGGGGGGGGGGGGGGGGGTTGGGGGCGCTCAGGCCACGGCATCTGTGCAGGGTGGGCCGGTCTCCATCCTCTGGGCGCCCTCCTCTGCCGGGCCCTCTGGGCCTTTGCCGCGGGGTGGGGGCGCCCACGGCGGGCCCTGGAGGCCACAGCCCCAGGCGTATTCCCGCAGGCCCCCCCGCCCCGCATGCAGTGCCGGTTGAAGGGCCCTCTCTTTCGGGCAGACCCCCGGGGCGCCGAGAGCCTGCTGCAGCAGGGGTTGCCTGGCGCGAGCCTCATGGGGCCCCCCAGAGCTGTGCTGTCAGGGGGCGCCCCCGAGGCCAGTGTGGGGGCCTCCCAGGGGCACAGGCGCATGGGTGTCCGGGCTCAGGTGGTTACTGTGGTGCGACCTGGGTGTGCCCCTCACCCTTGACCTGGGCTTCCTCCTCTGAAATGGAGCTGACGGCCATGGGGATGGAAGGAGAGCTCCAGGCCAGCTGTTCCCATCCATCCCCCCTGGGCAGGTCCTGTCCTAGGACTCGTGCAAGTTCCAGGCGCAGAAGCAGAGGTGATGAAGGGACCTGCCTTCCAGGCCGACCTCAGGCCTGTGCCTGCCCCTTGTCCCGAGGGGCCCCAGGATGTGGACCCCCCAAGAGGCCAGATTCTCGATCACAGACAGGAGGGATCAGGGAGCACCTGCTGGTCATGTTTGTAAAGATGGGGAAAACTGAGGCTCCAGAAGGGCCGGTGCCTGGGCTCCGTGCCTGCCTGTCCCACCGCCCTCCTCCCTCCTGGGGCTCAGGTCAGAACCCCTGCCTCCCCGCTCTTCTCCCCTCACACCCAAACCATCAGCAGATCCTGTTGCCTCCACTTCACAGCCTGCCCGGAATTCCCCCTCTTCACCCCTCCATGGCTGCCTCCCTGCTCTGGCCCCCATCGTCGCTCCGCTCTAGTCTCCCAATTCCCAGAGGGCGCCCGTGAGCACCTGAGTCAGGTCCCATCCGTCCTCTGCTCAGGAAACCTTTGTGCCTCCCACCCCACTCTGAGGAAAAACCAGAGTTCTCCTCATGCCCACAAGACCCTGCATGACCTGCCCCCATCACCTCCCCATCTTCGTGTCCTCCCACTCTCCCCCTCGCTCTCTCTGTTCCGGCCACACTTGTCTCCATCCTGCTCCTCAAACACACCAGGCACAGTCCAGCCTCAGGCCTTTGCACTGCTGTTCCCTCTGCCTGGAACGCTTTTGCCCCAGATGTGGCTGTGGCTTGTTCTCTCACTTCCCACGGCCTTTGCTCAGGTGCCCGTTCCTCAGGGAGGCCTTCCCTGGCCACTCTGTCTACAATGGCCATTCTCTCCCCTGTGACCTTCCACCCCCCCCCTTTTTCTCCACAACTCTTGGTGACAGAACAGGCCCCTGTTGTCCCCCGTCCCTGCTCCCTCCCCTGGTGCACAGGCTGGAGTACAGACCCTTGAGGGCAGGGGCTTGCTCTGTTCCCTGCAGGCCGGGCTGGGGTGGGAGGGAGGCGGGTGGATGGAGGGAGGAAGCGTGCATGGAGAGGCCTCCTCCTGGTGAGGGGCAGCGCGGAGCCAGTGCTCGCTCCCTGGGGCCGCTGCTGACCCCATCCTGTACTGCGTGGGCTGCTTGATGGCAGCCTGAACTCTTGAAGCCGGCGGGGGCGCAGCCCGCCGCCACGAGGGGGCAGTGGCGAGCGGGGCAGCCCGCCGCGCCCCCACCAGCTCGCACGTGTCCTGCTATTGTTAGGCTTGACTCACTGTCCGCAGGGGGAGGGCCACCACCACCGCCACCTCCTGACCTTGGGCCCCTTCGTGGTCAGGACCAGGACTTGGGAAGAAGGGCCTGGCACCCACGCATCTGCCAGTGCTGTTTCGCTAGTATTGGTCTCATAACATTTCTTCTTTATAAGATTTTTTCCAGGTGGAGCGTGTTTATGTGCTTTTTTGGGTGGTGGTTATTCTCATCTCTGAAGTCTTACAGTAACCCTGTGAGATGTCAGGTGGGGGCAGCCCACTTAGTAGATGAGGAAAGGGAGGCTCAGAGAGGTTGGGTAACTTCTCCAGGGCCACACAGTCAGGAAATAGGTGAGTCTTTTTGACCTCAGGGCCTGGGGAATGTGAGCAAGCTGAGGAGGCCCTGGAGCCCTCCTTGCAAGGGAGTTGGTGCCCCTGTGGCACCACATTTAAGGGCCCAGGCCACCTGGAGCCCCTTCTGTGTTGGGATTGCTGGTGAAGAAAGACCGCGAGCTCCCCCAGAACCGGAGCTGGGTCGCTCGCTGACCCTTTCCTCAGTGAGCAGTGCCCTAGTCTGGGAGGAGGGTCTGGTGGCCAGAGTTCTGGGCCCCCTGGGCTCACAGAGCTGGGCGTGCGTTCTGGGCCTCACAGAGGCTTCCCCAGAGTGAGGCCCCGGCCTGGAGAGGGACAGCCGCTGGCAGCTCCTGTGGGGAGTGTGGGGAAGGAGGAGCCAGGGAGGGGCTGTGGCCCAGACTGGGGGCGGGAGGGGCTGGGGGCTGCCCTGCAGACGCCGGGAAGCTGGGTGCCTCACGCAGGTGGTCACTGAGCACGGGTGCTGGGAAATGGCCAAGGACAGGATGGTCCTGCTGTCGGGAGCTGAGGTCCAGTGAGAGGCAGTTGGGAAACGTTGGGGTCGCTGTTTTAAGTCACGGTCTGAGGAGGTGAGGGGGAGCCCCGTGGGGTCTGGGGGAGAGCCTTCCAGGCAGGGAAAACAGCATGTGCAAAGGCCCTGAGCCTCTCCTGTGGCTGCATAAGTGCTCTGCTTTTCTGGCGCTCTGGCCTTCTCGTCTGCCAGATGGGGCTATCGCCTCCCTGGGGCGCTGGGCACTGGCACTCACTTGGAACAGGTGTTTGGAAAACGGGCGCCCCGTTCCTGCTGTGCTCCCTCCATCTGCCACATCTGCATTTCCACGAAGACAGGGAAGACGTGGGCCTGGTGCTCCCTTCGGGCTGGGGAAGGCTGCAGCCTGACACCTTCCTGCAGGGCAGCTCCCTTCCCGCCCTGCCCCCATGCTGCCACGACTTGCTGTTGGCTGGGCCTGGGAGTCCGGGCTTCTGGGTGAGAATTCCTCCCAGGCCAGTGGAACTGTCTGTGCAGAGCCACACTCCTGTGTCCCAGGCCAGGGCTCCTGCCTGGTCCCAGTCCTCTGTGTCCATTGCGCCGGAGGCCCGGGACCACACCCCCTGCCTGTGGACCTCAGGCCTCTCCATCCACCCATTGAACATACCGCCCCTCTAGCCTCTTCCCTCGTGGGTGCGCGCAGGAGGGCCCTCTACTCCTCCCGCCCCCTCGGCTGCCTCCCCTGGGGACGGGGCCCCCAGGGCCTGCTGCCTCCCCTTCTGTGCTCAGGGCTCCTGCCTTGGCTTTGCTCAGCAGCCGCTGCACCCTCTGACCTCTGTCCTGGGCCCTATGAGGTTGTGTGTGTGCAGGAGGTGTGCTGGGGCACCTAGCAGGGCGTGGGGGTGACGTGGGGTAGGGAGGGGTGCAGTGGAGGGGAGCCCCAGGGACTGAGGAGCCTGCGGATCCCGCCCTGGGACCATCTCTTAATGGGTAATTGGCACCTGTTTATCAGGTCCCCTTTTAAAACATAATTCATCAAGGTGAAATTCACATAACATAAAATTAACCCTTTAAAAGTGAACAGCTCAGCGGCATTGGGTACATTCACAGTGTCATGCAGGCACCACTTCTGTCTAGTTCCAGAACATTCCATCACCCCAAAAGGAGCCCAGGTCCTCCTTAGCAACACTCCCCTCCCCCAGCCCTGGCAGCCACAGTCTGCCTTCTGTCTTGGCCTGTTATGGATATTTCATATAAACACGTGACCCTTTGTGTCTGACTTCTTTCACCTAGTGTAATTTTTCCCCCACTTAGCATATCTCTTATTTAACTTTTTATTTTGAAATGCAGAGGACAAGGAATTGCAAAAATTGTATGGAGAGATCCTGGGTACCCCCATAGGGCCTTTCAGACATCTCTGGGGCGAAGATGGCTGCCGGGTCCCGGGATTTGGGGGCAGGAAATGGGAAATGAGGACTGATCCTGCTGTGGTGGCTGAGCTGGGGCACCCCCACCCTGGCAGGTTGGCCCTGGGTGCTGCCCCGTGGGCGGGCGGGCTTACCTGGTGAGGGAGCCGGCCGCTCCTCTCCCTCCGATCAGCTCCTCTCCTCTCCGGCCAGGCGGGCTTGGCTGCGGGTAGCAGCCCTGGGAGCACGGCCCCTCTCCTGCTGCCCTGGCCTCTGCCCGCAGCGTCAGCCCAGCCCGCCCGGCTGCTCCCTCCTTCCTTCCCTCCAGGCGGCCGGGCTGGTGCGTGCGGAGGCTCGGGTTTCAGCCTCCCAGCAGCTGGCCCTGCCACGCGAGAGGGGTGGCGGTATTTTAGGCGGTTGTGTGGTTCAGCAGGAACTCGGAGGCTCCTCTCCCAGGAGGCGCAGGCTGGCTTCCTGCAGGCCACGCGGGCTCCGAAGGCATGTGGTCCTGCTCGCGGGGACCCAGGAGCTATTAATATCCCTGCAGCCATAGGCAGGCCCTGGGCTGCCTGGACCTGCTCTCCTAGCCCTTTGGGGCACATGCCTTGGAGCCCTGCCCTCTCCCACGAGGCCCCTGGTGGGGCCAGATGCTCTGGGCCATAGGGCCAGCTCCCTCTTTCTGGCTTCTCTGCCTGGCCTTGTCATCCCTGTGGCTCCTAGGGTTCAGTCACCTGCCCCCCAGCTGACAGTGGGCCCGCTCCTGTGCCCCCGTTCACGGTGTGGGGCGGGCCAGCAGAGATGTGCTGACGGGCCTGCTCGCTGCAGCCACCTGCTGGCCAGCGGGAGAGTTGGGGTCTGAACCCAGGCCTCTGCCCTCACCTCTGTCGCAGCACCATGGGCCTGCCCATGCCTGTGCTCACGCCTGAGGTTTTGGGGCACTTCCATGTGTCTGGCACCACACCAGGGCCTCACTCCAGTCATCTCACATGATCCTGGCCGCCTGGCAGGGTGCACACCTTCCTCCCTCCCTGCCCCCTGGCTGAGGACCAGAGAGGTGACTTAGTCCCCTGTGCTCCCACCATATCCCTGCCTCTCCCACTGTCCTCTGGGGGCTCTGGCTGTGGGAGACCTATCTGCCTGGGTGCTGGGTGGGTGGGCCGGGGTCCGGCCCTGGGTTTCGTGTCCTGTTCCTCTTTCCCAAGCTGTCTCTGACTGAGGGCCCCAGGGGCTCTGGGCGTGGGAAGGGTCTTCAGTATCTGCTGCCCAGAGGCCAGCTTGGGGTCAGACCTGGCCCTGCCTGCTGTGGCCCCACGGCCCCTGCTGCCCAGCCCCGCATGAGCTTTCAGGCCTCAGGAGCTCTGAGGCCTCGGGCTGTGGGCCGCACCTCCTCTCACCTGCTTGGAGGAGGCTCACATCCCCCTGCTGCTCCTTCCCTCCCAGTGCAGCCCCTCTGCACCCCTACTGTCCGGACACTGCCTGGGGGCTCAGGGAGAGAGGGTGGCCAGGCTCTTCTCTCAGGGCCTCGCTGGCCTGGCCCGTGGGCCCCGAGGTGCAGGGAGGCCCAGTCTGTGTGCTTGGGGTTCGGGGGCTTCAGGGCCCAGGCGAGGTGCTGTGTTGGGCTGACAGGAAATGAGTGGAGGGGGAGGAGGGAGCCGAGGCCTCACGGGCTGAGGCTGGGGTGCCTGCTGGGTACTTGCCGGTTTCCCGGGCCGTTGCACACTTAGTGGCTCTGCACCGGGAACTCTGGAGTCTGTCCCCTCCCTGGGAACACAGATGCACAAGCAAGGGGATCCCGAGTGGCTCTTACAGCTCAGGAGGGGAAACGGATGATCCGGCTTGTGGATTCTCCGAATAGCTGGGCTTTCTCCAGGCCCTGTGAGCTCTGCTGGCCGGACTGTGGTGCCGGGCCTGTGCTGCCCGCTGGCCTCTCGCCCTCCTGCCAGCAACTGGCCCTGCCCCCCACTGGGAGGGGGCTGGGGAGCTCTCACGCCCGCCTCTGGGCATCTCCCTGTGCCCGGGGCTGCTGGGGGCCATGCCACTGGAAAACTTCAGTTTCAGGGTGACCCAGCCCCCGGGGGGCTGCCCATGCCCCCCCAGTGGTCTGTGGCCTGGCTCCTGGGGGGCTTGGTCTGGGGCAGTTTTATATTTAGCTGGGCCATGGCTGCTGGGCCACTCGAGTTACATCTGCACAGAGGCTGCAGTGCCAGGGCAGGCGCGGGCTCCTTTCCAGCACCGCGGCAGAATTTGATCGCGCCCGCCGGCCCAGAGCTGCTCGCGTGGGGCGGTCCTTGGTGGGGGCTGACGGCCGGCAGCTGGGGTGCTGGCTGCGACGGGCAGAGCGGGGTGCCATGGACCTGAGCATGAGCGTGGTGACCCGGGAGGCCAGCCAGGGCCTTGGCCCTGGCCTCAATGGCCTCCCCCGGCCCGCACCCCCCAAAGTGGCCAAGAAGCCTAAAAAGGCCGTTCTCTTCTTTGAGGTGGAGATTCTGGATGCGAAGACGCGGGAGAAGCTGTGTTTCCTGGACAAGGTAGCGTCGTGGTGCTGGCTGCATGGGGCTAGGGGTGCTGGGCCGGGACCCACTCCTTCCGGGGGGTCCTGCCCCGAGGGAGAGGGCAGTGCCCCTCCAACTGGTATCATGATGCCCCACCCCTGCCCCTCGGGTGCATGAGGGGCACAGGCCCTGGGCCTGCCCCAGCCAGGCGGCCACCCCTGGCCCTCGGTGTGGCTGGGAGCTGGCCCCCCTGTGCCAGCGGAGACGAGGCAGCCTCCGTGGACCCCGCAGAGCCTTGCGTCTGGGAAGGAGGCTGGCTCTGAGACCTGCCCTGCCGACGCCTGGCCACGGGAAGGGCTTGTTCCATCCCAGGCTGTGGGTGGAGAGGGGAGGCAGAGACGCAGGCCGGCTTCCCGTGCTCAAACCGCCTCCCAGCCAGGCCGGGGCGTCCTGGCTGCCTGGTACAACTGGGCCCTCAGGCCCCAGGTCGTCCCATTCTGGCAGGGCCCTTGCTCTTCTCTGCTATGCGGGTGGGGGGCCTGGACCCCAAACTCCCTCCTGTGGCAGCTGCCCAGGCCCCTGGTCCATCCCCCCAGGAGGGATCCTGGATCAGGGGTCTGGGCTCCCCCCAGGGCTGACGTCTCTGCGGCCTGTGCTTCCCCCAGGTGGAGCCCCAGGCCACCATTGCTGAGATCAAGAACCTCTTCACCAAGAGCCGTGAGTCCAGGGCCCAGCCCACTGCCCCCTGCGACCCCTCTGGGCAGGGCCTCTCCCAGGGCCTGCAGAGATGCCCCCAGAGTGGCCCACTTCCCTGGGGCAGGCGCCCCTGTGTGGCCATTGGCAGGAACGCCCTTGCTGGCCTTCGGCAGGACAGCACCCGCCTCTGCCCTCCTCTTCCTGGCTGTGTTCTGGAGCCACACGGGCCTCAGAGGCCTTGTCCAGGGGTGGGTGGAGCTGTGTGGTCCCTGGGCCCTGCCAGGGGGTGCGCTGTGACACCCCGCTTTCCCCGCAGATCCGCAGTGGTACCCTGCCCGCCAGTCCCTCCGCCTGGACCCCAGTGAGTACAGCTGTCCCTCGGCTGTCCTGGGTGGCTGTGGGCGAAGGCCTGGGTAGCCCCTGAGCCCTGGCCTGTGCCTCCACAGAGGGCAAGTCCCTGAAGGATGAGGATGTCCTGCAGAAGCTGCCTGTGGGCACCACGGCCACACTCTACTTCCGGGACCTGGGGGCCCAGATCAGCTGGGTGACGGTGAGTCCTGAACTCGCCCACGGCCTCATCTGCCATCAGCCACACTGGGTGACCCCTGTCCCCACGCCCACAGGTCTTCCTGACAGAGTACGCGGGGCCCCTCTTCATCTATCTGCTCTTCTACTTCCGGGTGCCCTTCATCTATGGCCACAGATATGACTTCACGTCAAGCCGGCACACGGTGGTGCAGTGAGTGGGGTCAGTTGGGGGCGGAGGGAGGAGGGGGTCTGCTGGGCAGCCCAGCTGAACCGGCTGCCCCCCCCAGCCTGGCCTGCATCTGCCACTCATTTCACTACGTCAAGCGCCTGCTGGAGACACTCTTCGTGCACCGCTTCTCCCACGGCACCATGCCCTTGCGCAACATCTTCAAGGTGAGCGCCCTGGCCGCCCACCCCCCGCTCCGCAGGGCCACCCGCTGGCCCCAGGCCCGCCCTCCACCCCCACCTGTCCCGTTCCCTTTCAGAACTGCACTTACTACTGGGGCTTCGCTGCGTGGATGGCCTATTACATCAACCACCCTCTCTACACGCCCCCCAGTAAGTGGCCTCCACCCTGCTCCCCAGGAGCCACCCCTCCCCACCCACAGGCTCTCCCCTCACCATTGCCCCTCTGCTTCCCCTCCAGCCTACGGGGCTCAGCAGGTTAAACTGGCGCTCGCCATCTTTGTGGTAAGGAGGCTGGGGCGGATGAGGGGCGGGGAGTATCTGGGGGCTCCGGACTGACCCTGCTCCTCTGACAGATCTGCCAGCTTGGCAACTTCTCCATCCACATGGCCCTGCGCGACCTGCGGCCAGCTGGTGAGTGGCCTGTGGGGGGGTGGGTCGGGCTGGGCAGGCTGTGCTGGGGGCTCTCACTCACCCTCCCCGTCCTGCCCACCAGGGTCCAAGACCAGGAAGATCCCATACCCCACCAAGAACCCCTTCACGTGGCTCTTCCTGCTGGTGTCCTGCCCCAACTACACTTATGAGGTGAGAGTCTGCCTGCTCCCCTCCTGGGCCTGGGGTCCCCTGTGGAGGGGCAGCTGCTTTTGTGGTTTAAACATGGAACTCGGAAGATGCAGAGCCTGTAGCCTCTGTGGGGCTGGGAGGTGTGTCAGGCTGGGCACGTGGCTGTCAGCGGCAGCTTCATCGCCTTTATTCGAGGCCATGGCTTTCGGTCCCCACCCCTCACTTGTAAAGTGAGGGTTGGGGGAGCTGCCCGCCTGCCCGCCCTCACCTGCTGCTCTGCCCACAGGTGGGGTCCTGGATCGGCTTTGCCATCATGACTCAGTGTCTCCCAGGTGAGCGGCTCCCCTCCCTCAGCGGGCCCTGCCTGTCTCAGCTGCGCGCAGCCATCGCTCACACCCCTGCCCTGCTCCACAGTGGCCCTCTTCTCCCTGGTGGGCTTCACCCAGATGACCATCTGGGCCAAGGGCAAGCACCGCAGCTACCTGAAGGAGTTTCGCGACTACCCGCCCCTGCGCATGCCCATCATCCCCTTCCTGCTCTGAGCTGCTCGCCTGCCTGCTGGCCTGGCCACGCCGGGCTTGCCCCAACTGCCATGTCCTCTGGGGAGGACAGGGGGCCACCGCCCTCCACTGCTGGAATAAATGCTGCCCGCCCTGCGGCACTGGACTCTGGCTCTGTGTGCTCCTTTTGGGGGGTGGGGACTGGCGACCGCAGGGAGAGGCGCGGCTCGTGCTGAGGGACCTGGAGACTTTTATTTCCCACTGTCCACATGGTGGCGGGTGGGCCCACTACAGGGCCACCTCGGGATCCACTTCGCCGGGCCCCTGGCCCCTAGCCGCGTCTGCCTCCCTCTGCTCCCGCCTCTTCTTCCGCTGGAGCAGCCGCCGCTCCCGCTCAAATTCTTTCATGCGCATCACGTAGCTGTGGGCAGAGGGGAAGGGTATCGGGGCGTCAGGGCATTAGGCAGCCTGGCCAGACACCCTGGGGCGGCCTCTGAGGGGGGAAGGCCCATGTGCCTGTGATTTAGGCCTGGAGGCCAGCCGAGCAGGAACCGCTGGCTAGGCTCCCCCCCATCCCCTGGTGGACACCAGTGAGTCCTGGGTAGGGCTGGCCTCCTGGCAGAACCCTGGCTGGGCCGGATATCCGCCCACCCCCCAACAGGCCCTGAGACCCCTCCTCCCACTGAGCAGCCCGGCCTGGCCAGAAACCATGCTGGTCCAGTCCTCTGCCCTGGCGCGGGCGGGCCGGGGCTCACTCAAGGTGCTCGCAGTGGTCCCAGGCGTGCCGCTCGTGCTTGCAGGCCAGGAAGTTGGGGAAGCTGTCCCGCTTGCACTTGAGCAGCCGGATGAGGTGGTGGGCACAGTAGTCCCGCTGCTGGAGCACCAGCTGCGCGTCGTTCATTTGCTGCTGGGTGGCCACCATCTCTGCAGGGGGCGGGAGCGGCTCAGTCAGGGCTTACGTTGTGGGGGCCACCTGCCCGAGACCCCATCATGCCCACGTGCGGAGGAGCACCCCCCCCACGGACGACTTGGTGGCAGTGGGTCACAGCACCCTCTGCCAGACGGGGGGGGTCTTTCTCTAATCCTTGCAAAGGCAACCCCGGCACTGAGACCCAGACGGGCAGGTGGCTCCCTCCCCATCCCCGGGGAACCTCAGCACCCACACTAGGGGCCTGCTTCCTGCCCCCGGGCAGCTCTCAGAGAGCCCCAGCCTGCAGAGCCTGTGCCCAGAAGCCACTTTCCCCCAGGGCTCCCCTCTGCCCGCACAGGCCAGTGTGGGGCCCGGCTGCTGGGGCCTCTGAAGCCTCAGCTCCCTCCCAAGGGGACTGATGGCCCCGGCCACAGAGCCAAGCCAACTGAGCGGGTGTTAACACCCACAAGTGTGCAGGCTGAGCCTCAGAAGAGACTGGAACTAGCCCTTGGTCCTGACGCCCCACTGACCAGGCATGACCTGGCCCCAGACAAAGTCAACCTTTAGGAGGCCGGCGGGGGCTGTCAGGAATGGTCGGCATGCGCCCGGCCTGCGCCCACTGTGTTGGTGACCCTGTGCGCCTGCACTGGCCTCACCCAGCGCCGGCCACTCGGCCCAGCTGCTCGCAGCTCAGCTGCAGGCCCTGTGGGCTGGCTTCTCTCCCCTCTGTGTCCCAGTGCGTTTCTGTCTCCCCCGGCCCAGGTCCTCATCTCACACCCCTGCATCCCACTCGCCCAGCTTCCATGCTCCCCCCAGCACTGCCCACACTGGGCTCTCACCAGGGCCACCCAGACCCCAGGACGCCACGCCGCCTCAGCCTCTGGCTTGCTTCCTCTCAAAGCATTCTCCCCAGGGGTCCTGTGCGCCACACCCGCCCTGGGTCCCTCCCATCACCACGGCTACCCAAACATTAAGTGTTGGTGAGAGCCCTCTGCTCGTTCTGATCCATGGCTTCGACTGCCACCCACAGGTCAACAGGCCCCAACTTGGTCCCCCGACCTGTGTATCCACCTGCAGGCCCTGCTGGCTTCCAGGGCCACCCGCACCTGGTGCTCCAGCTAAGCAGCCAGGATTTAGGGAGCACCTGCCGTGTGCCAGGTGTCGGAGGTGCAGCAGGGAACACGTCACGCAAGCATCCCTGGCCTTGGAAGGACACAGAGCAAATGGTAGTGTCGCGGCAACGTCCGGAGAAAAAGCAAGAAGGGACAGGGATGGGCAGTGTCGGGAGGTGGGTCATGACTTTAGATGGAGGGAGTCCATTGGAAGGTGGCATCTGAAGGTGAGGGAGTGATGCACACAGACACGTGGGGGAAGAGCCTTCCAGGTACCGGAACAGCAGGCACAAAGGCCCTGAGGTGAGAAGACAGGGTCAGGAAGCTCCAGGGCTTTCGGTGGGAGCTGGAGGGAGGCACAGGCTTGGTGGGGAGGTCAGGAGCTCTGCTTTGGACCTGCTGAGTGCGAGATGCTCGTTAACATCATATGGAGACGCCAAGCAAGCAGCCCGGTCTTTGTGTGGAGTCAGGGTCAAGGCTGGGCTGGAGAGAAAAACTTGGGAGGGTCGGCACACACAGGGCATTTTAAGCCAGGGGACTAGCAGAGAGGGCTAGGGAGTGATGGAGACAGCAAGGCCTGAGGCCTAGGGCACCCGAACATTCACAGGACGTGGAGGTGCGGACGAGTCCGTGAAGGAGCGCCCAGTGAGGTGGGCAGGAATGGGGGGCGCTGGGAGCCAGGTGAGGGAGGCTCCGGGAAGCGGTGCGATCAGCTGTGCCTGATGCTGCCGCGGTGGGTTAGTTAGAAAACTGACAACAGCGGTCAGCAACACGGGCGGGCGCGGGGGCTGATGAGCGCGCCCGCAGGGACATGGGGGCCGGCAGGAATAACAACCTACTGCGCCCCGATGCGACCCCTGGGGCAGCCCTCGGCGAGACGACAGGATGGGAGGAGGGCACGGGGACCCGAGCAGGGGCCACGCTCCCGAGTGACAGGAGAGAAGGCGGAGTCCCAGGGATGCAGGAGGCCGCGAGGGCTCTTCTGGATGCTTCTATTTTCTTAGGACGAGGATGCAAAGTGGCCAGCTGGGCGGAGGCGGGAAACAGGGGAGGAGTCTGGGAGAGGGCGCAGCACAGCGGTCCAGGATGGGGAGCGCTCAGTGCGTGGAGACAGGAGCCCGGGGGAGCGGGGTGGGCTACCAGAGTTTGGGTTGAGCCGAGCCAGCGGGAGAAGCGCGGGCGACGGGGCCGCGGGGAGGACGGCCCGGAGCCGGGGCGCCGAGGGGGCCGCTCCCCGCGTCCTCTCGAACCCGGACTTCTCGGTCCCGGCCCCGCAGCCCGCGCGATCCCGAAACAGCGGATCCGATGGCGACCCTCCTGCGCCTCGAAGCAGTGGGCTCCCGTCTCCGGTTCGTCCCTCGGGCCCCGCGGCAGCGCCGCCCCCGGAAGGCCGCTCGGCAGCCCGCAGCAGCGCCCCCAGCCCTGCCCGCCGCCTCCCCGCACACCGCGAGCTCCGAGCCGGGCCACGGTGACGCCACTCCCGGACGCCGCGGCTGGCCGGCGACCCCAAGAGCAGCAGCGCCCCGCACCCGCGCCTCACCGCGCTCCTTGCGCCCGGGGAAGCCGTAGTCGGGCGGGAAGGTGGGCATCCGCAGCGGGTCGGGCTCCCCCGACGCGCCGCCCAGGTAGCGCCGGGCCAGGTGCGCCCCCATGGCTGCTGTCGCTGCGGGTCCCTGCAGCGGCCGGGGTCACCTCGCTCCTACCCGGAAGCACTCCTCTGCACCAGCCGGACTTCCGGGTTGCGCTGGCTGCGGCCGGGATGATAGAGACGAACGGCTCCGGCGGACTTCCGGTCTCTCGCCCCCTGGCGGCCGGGCGGAGACGCACCGCGCCGCGCGCCCCCTGGCGGGGTCCGGCGGCCGGCAGGAGGGGTCCTCCCCGGCGGGAGGCGGTGCCGGCGGAGGAGGGGACCGCGTGGGCCGGCTGGAGCACAAAGTCAGTTATTTTTCATATCATATTTCAAAAAAAGGTCCTTCTTCGAAAACATTGAAATGTGTCTTAAAAACCCCTGCAGGGTGTTGATGACATATTTAGTGACTATCAAAAATTTAAGTAAAGTTATTCAAAATAAATATTTTAATTAATTTAATTTAAACAAGCAAATACAGTTATTTATAAATAAAACGATTTAAAGTTTAAAATTTTAATAAATCTTATTGAAAACTTTTGTAAAAAAAACAAGTTGCAATTCTAATACCCCTCTGGTTGCCACTGTAAAGAGTAGGTATTACATTTCGCACCTGTTACATTGGGGCTCGCATATATGTAAATTTAAGAAATAATACATTGTTTAACACTGCCAAATACTCCTGGTCTCCCTCAGTGTGCCCCTCCATGCCGCGCTGGTTTGTCGCTCTCTCTGGAATCCTGGGCTGGAGCCCAAGGAGAAGCCTTCCGTGGGTGCCTTGCAGGGCTGGGAAATGAAACTTGGTTACGCAAGAATAGATTTCATTTGACTGGTGTGGGTTGAATTGTCACCCAAATTATTTGTTAAACTCGTAACACCCGAAGCCTTTGAATGCGCCCTTATTTGAAACCAGGGTGTTTGCAGATGTAATCAGTTAAAATGGGGTCATCCTGGGTTAAGGTGGGTCCTGATCCAATGAGGTAAACTTGGAACCAGACACCTGCACAAGGAGAAGGCCGTGTCAGGGGGAGGCGGGGATCGCAGTGATGCAGCCACAAGGCCGCCTGGAGCCGTCTGAAGCTGGAGGAGCAGAGTCTCCCTTGGCCACTGGAGGGAGCTCAGTCCTGCCCACATGTTGACTTCAGCCTTCTGGCCCCCAGAACTGTGAGGGAAACACTCCTGTCGTGTTAAGCCACCCAGCTTGTGGTCACTTGCTGCGACCGCCCCAGGAAAGGAAGTCAGCACCTTCTAGGTGGAAAGGCCCACGTTTGTCTCCGGATGCGTCCTCGCCCCTGAACTGCAGGTGCACAGACGTATCCAGCCACCGACTGGCACCTCCACGTGGGCGTCTCCAAGGTCACCTGCTGTCTCAGTCAGCTCAGGAAGCTCTAACGAAGCACCACAGACTGAGGGGCCTATAAACAACAGATGTTTACTTCTCACTGTTCTAGAGGCTGGGAGTCGGGATCAGCTGCCGGCAGGTTGGTTTCCGGGGGGAGCCCTCTTCCAGGCTGCAGACGGCCACCTTTTTGTTGTGTCCTCACAGCGTGGAAAGAGGGCCAGCTCACTCTCGTGTCTCTGCTTACAAGGGCACTGCTCCCACTCGTGCAGGGTGCACCCTCACGACCTAGTCACCTCCCAAAGGCCCCACCTCCAGACACCATCACATTGGTGGGTAGATTTCAACATCGGAATTTTTTCCCCGGGGGACACAAACATCCGTTCTAGGACACGCTCACACCACACTCCTAATTTCTCCGTGCTCTCTCTCCTAACCCTCCTCTCACTCTGTCTTCCTGTCTTGGGCAACAGGGGCTCCATTTTTCCAGGTGGTCAGGCCACAAACCTTGGGGTCATATTCCACTTTTGTCCTCATTCCAGGCATCCAAGTCATTGGCAGATGCCTTTGGCTCCACTGTTGGAATTTATCAAGAACACAAGCCCTTCCCACCGCCTCCTCTCCAGCGTGCCTGCATCGCCTTCTCCTTGTCCTCAGCTTCCCTGACCTCTTGCCCTCGGGGTGCACCTGTCAAAATGGAAATCAGGTCGTGTCGTTCATCTGCTGAAACCCTCCATGGCTCCCCGTTTCATGTGGAGTAAAAGCCGGACGCAGCCTGAAAGTGTCTGTCTCAGCAGGTCTGCGGTGACGCCCCAGAATCTGCATTTCTAATGTGTTCCAGCGTGCTGGTGATGTTGCTGGTCTGGGAGTCACTCTTGGGAGAATTGCTGAACTAGATTTTTCTGTGCTGATCTGGGAAAGTGGCCGTGATATGTTGTTAAGTGAAAAAAAGCAAACTATGGAGAATAGACCAATGGTGAGCAAGACTTCCTTTCCAGGGCTACCTGTGGCCAGTCCCCAAGCCACGGCCTAGATTTGTGATGCTTGTGCCCTTCCTGACTCCAGGGGGCAGCATTCACATTGTGGTCTTTGTGAATGGCACTCCTGGAGTTGTGCAGTGCACAACCCATACAGCTGTACCAGGCAGCCCTCCCCTGTTCTGGGTTTCTCTCCTCCCTCTCCCTTTCTTTTTTGCTTCAGCTGCTCACGCAGAGGTCAGAGCTGGGAGGAGACCCAGGGAGACAAAATCATGGTCCCAGCTCACTCACCCTATTTGACCTTGGGAAGTCACCTCCGCTGTCAGAGACTCAGTTTACTCATCTGTAAAATGGGATTATAGATATTTACTGGCATCTAACTTGAGATCTATTTGACTCATTTATGTTGTCACTGTTGGTCTCTTCTCTTGAATGTCAGCTTCCCATACAGTGCCACAAAAGGGAATTTCACCTGTCTTGTTCGCTGCTGTATTTCTGCGCCTGGAATGGTGCTGGCACACAGTAGGTGCCTAACAAATATTTGTCAAATCAAAGAAAGAATAAATGAACAGTCTGGTTGGGAGGAGTCAGTGATGGTTGCGTGGAGAGCCCCCACTGCTGGCACCTGGTAGGCGCCCAGCACATGCTCGCTGCTGTCACTCTCGTCCGGGTCACCTTGTCCAACCAGGAGGCCGGGGCCGCAGGAGCTGCCTCCGGGGCGTCATCCACCAGCGGCTGAAGGCTCGGGCGGGGACGCGGCTCGTTCCGTCCTGAAGTCCCGGGACTCCGATGCTTCCGCCTGGCCGGCCCGGGCTCCGCGTTGGGGACCTGGGGGGGACGACGTCAGAGCGAGGCGGGGGCCGGGCCTCGGCCACCCGCCCCCACAGCCTTGCTGCTTCTCCTTTGGGACCATCCGACGGGGCGACCTTCCCGTGTCCCGGCCGCAGCCCTCGGTGCTGTGTCCCCGCCTCTGCGTCCTCCCGCCCGCCTGCCCGCCCGCGGGTCCCCCTGCTGCGTCCTCCCTCCCGCAGGTGCCCCCTCCCGCCTCCTCCCGCCCGCAGGTCCCCCCCCTCCGCCTCCTCCCTCCCGCAGGTGGCCCCCGCTTCGCCTCCTCCTGACCGGCCGGCCCAGGCGGGGCTGCGGGACCAGCCTTCGAGCTGCACCCCCTCGGCGGCAGCTGAGAGCGGGCGGGGCGGAGAAGGAAACTGGGCGGCGCCCCCACCCCGCGCTCCGCGGCTGGCGGTCGACGCTCGGGGGCATTCGTTTCCGGGGGGGGGGGGCAAGCGGAGTCGGTGGGGCCTCGAAAGCCCCCAGGGACGGCCTCGCGCTGCAAGCGGGCAGACGGCGCGCCTCCAGTCTCGGCCGGGGGCCGGGCGCCGGGGGATCCTGGGGGCCGGGGGGTCTTCGGGATCCCGGGGCCGGAGGCTCGCGCGTCGCGAGTGTCTGCAGACGCGGGTGGGAAGATGCTCGTCGCTGCGCGAGGTGACGAGGGTTCCAGCGGGAAGGGCCTCTCGGACGCACGTGGAGTGGATTTAAGCACACGTGTCAAAAAGACCAGCGTTTTTACGAGTGTTCCTTGCTTGTCTAGTTGCGAACAGTGTTATGTTAGTGAACGGATGTGTGGGCACTTCTGTAATGTGCGTAGGGAAGTGTCTAGAAACACAGGTAAAGACGACGTTTCTGAGTGTTACTTGAAAGAAAAAGAGAGAAAGATTCCTGTCTCGGAGCGCGCCCCCGGCCCGGCTGCGCCCACGCGTGGCTCTGGGCTGCTTCCACTGTCACTTAAACATATTTTTAACTTTTGACCTCCTCTTTGACCCGCGGTGTAATTTCAGTTCCAAATATTTGCGGATTTTCCAGCTCATTCTGTGATGTCTAGTTTAATTCAGTTCCGTTCTGAGAACGTGCTTTGTATGCTGTTCACTCCCTGATCTTCCTTTTTATCGCACCCCCCCGCCCTCCCGCCGTGCGCACCTGGTTCCTCTTTCCTGCTTTATTTTTCTTCTTCTTCTTCTTTTTTTTTTTTTTGCTTATGACGATCTAACCGAACTTCTGAAATATTTGCCTTATTTATTTTATTGCTTATCTCCTTCCGTCTTGCTACTCCCAAAGGTAGAGATTATTTTCTTTCTTTTTTGTTCACCGATGTATCTGCAATACCTAGAACAGAGCCTAACACACAGTAGGTGGTCAACACATATCTGTTGAATGGATGAGGAACAACTGAATGCCCAGTCCCCATTGGGCGTGTCAGGAGGCCGTTGCTCAGAGCTGTTCTCTGCCCCTGAGGTCACAGGGCAAGAACGCGGCAGAACGGGGTTGCCTGGGCCCATGGCCTTGTGTTGTACCCAGTTGGTGGCACTGGATTCGACCTGCAATCCCTGGGCGCCTCCTGTGCGCCTGGTCCTGAAGGACGGCCTTGCACGTGCCGCTGTCACTCACCCAGTGAGAGCATCCAGTCTTCACGGCACGTACCTTGCCCCGGGCCCCCACCTGCAGAGGCGCCCTTGGCGGGCAGAGGTGCTGTCAGTCCTCTGGGTTGGGTACCCCCGCGTGCCCCCCACCCCGCCCCCGCGTCCATGGGGAGCCCGAGGCTCCGTGTGTGCGCTCGGAGACCATCCTTGCTTCCTTCTCAGCCATGCAGGGTCGCTGTGGAGGACGGAGCAGCCGCACCTCTGCCGCGCGCGGGTCCCATCAGCAGGTCAGCAGCGTCGCGGGGGAGGCCCGGGGGGCGGCCTTCTCCGGGAGGGAGGGGTCTGTTGCGACCCGGGGCCCCGGCGGGGACGCGGAGGGGGAATCGCGGCGCGCCTGCCCGCAGCCCTGCGCCCGCCCCCGCGCCCCCTGGGGCGCCCCCGCTGCTCCGTCCCGTTGGAATTGCCTCCTTTTACTTTCGGTGGAAAGCCCCTAAAAAGGGGAATTGGGGTCTGGCCCTTGGGGGAAACATGTAATAGTTTCCTATGGTTAGTGTAACAAACGACCACAAATGTGGGTGAGAACAGCAGAAATTGGTTCTTTCACGGTTCCGGAGGTCAGAAGCGGAAACCTGCTCGCTGCGGATGAAGCGACCTGCGCAGCCAGCGCCCGACGCGGTCGGGACGCGGCCTCCTCGCCTTTTCCGGCTCCTGGAGCGGCGTCGCTCTCGTGGCCCCTTCCTGCATCTTCAAAGCCACCGGCACAGCATCTGGCTTCGGAGACAGGGAGGGAGACGCGAGACACGGACACACAGGGGAGGAGCCTCTGGCGGCCTTGGCAGAGCCTGAAGGGAGACCCAGAGGACCTGCCCCGGGGCGTCAGGGGGAGCCGGCCTGCCCACCCCTTGATTGCACTGTTTTTTTTTTTTTTTTTAAAGATTGGCACCTGAGCTAACAGCTGTTGCCCATCTTTTCTTTCTTCTTCTTTTTCTTTTTCCCCAAAGCCCGCCAGTACGTAGCTGTAGATTCTAGCTGTGAGTGCCTCTGGCTGTGCCATGTGGGATGCGCCTCAGCGTGGCCTGATGAGCGGTGCCATGTCCCTGCCTAGGATCCAAACCGGGGAACTCCCGGGCGGCCAAAGCGGAGCGCCGGCACTTAACCACTCGGCTGCGGGCCGGCTCCCAGACTTTCTTTACCTCAAGATAAATTGTATATTACTGCAATATTTTAAAAAATAAGAATAAATGGAAAAGGCCACGATGAGCAAAATATCAAAAGTTTAAATAAAGACAGACACTGTTTTTCTCTCAGCTTTATTGAGATATAATTGACAATCAAAAATTGTGTGCACGTGGGCCAGCCGGGTGGCCTGGTGGTTAAATTTGGGACCCTGAACTTTGGCAGCCCGGGTTTGGTTCCCGGGGCAGACCTACACGACTGGTCTGTCAGTGGCCATGCTGTGGCAGTGGCTCAGACACAAAAAAGAGGAAGACTGGCAGCAGATGTTTGCTCAGGGTGAATCTTCCTCAGGAAAAAAAATGTCTACATTGAAGGTGTATGACCTGACAACCTTGTGCATGTGCACATTATAAAATATTCTCCACGACCTAGCCGATCAACACACCCGTCACCTCACATCACCCTCTTCCTTTTTTTTCGTTTTCTGTGGTGAGAACACCCAAGATCTACCCTCTTAGCAAACTTCAAGTACACAGTACAAACTGTCGAGCACTGTCGCGTTGCTGTGCTCAAGTTCCCCAGAACTTAGTCATCTTGCAAAACCAAAGCTTTGTACGCCTTGACTGACATCTCCTCATTCCCCCTCTCCCGGCCCCTGGCCACCTCCCCTCTGCTCCTGGGAGCTGACGGGACACAGGGCGAGGGCAGGGTACCGTCATCCGGGGGAAGGGAGTCGGCGGCCGGCGGGAGCACGGCTCAGGTGCCGGCTACGTGGTGAAGGTGGAGGCGACCAGAATCACTGGCGGACTGGACCTGTTTCCAGGCACCCAGGGTTTCTGATGGCGTGAAATACTCACCTCTAATGCTCACGGCTCCATGGGACGGGGCTTGGGGGACTGCGTCCTTCCCTCCCCACCGTCCAGGGCCTCAGATAGAAAGACCAAAGGGATGGAGGTGACTCCACCGTCCTGGGGCTGAGCCCTCAGGAGGGGGCTGGGGCTGCTGCATGGACCCCCCGGGAGGTGGGGCCTCCTCCCAGGTGGCGCTGGGAGCAGGTGTGGTGAGAGCCAAGGGGAAGCTGCAGGGCTGGTGTCACCACCTTCTCTTGGTTACACGAGTCACTAAGGCCCAGATTCAGGGGGTGGGGAATTCAGTTCTCCTCGATGCAGTGGCAGGGTCACGCTGCACAAAGCCAGGGAGGACAGAGACGTTGTCGACCACCTTTTGAAATTCAATTTGCCGTAACCATGGGACGAGAGAGAAGAGAGGAGTCAAGGATGATTCCAAGGCTGATGGCGGTCCTTTTGAGAAACACCCCAGGCTGCCCTCCTGGGCGGGGTCTTCCAAATGGCTTCAGGCTGGTGACTCTGCAGCCTATGCTCAGCTCGCAGGAATGTGGCATGTCCTTGCTGGACCAAAGATGCAGCTGCTTCTACCGTGCTTTTTTCCATGTCCATCCTTTTGCTTCGTGCTGTTTTGGGGGCAAGTCAACCCTCACCCCTTGGTTTCCCCATCGGGTGACGGTCTCCCTCCCTCTTTAGCTCTCTCTGTGTGAATCCCCTCTGGTCGATGTCCAGCTCAGAGCCAGGAACTTTCCTTTGCGAGGTCAGCGTGCACGACTGTGGGGGCCACCCTCCTACGGCCTCAGTGATCCCTTCGTCTTGGTGTCCATGTCCTCGTGTGTCTCCTCCCCAACGACGCAGAGCTCGTCCAGGTGATAAGTAAAGTGTAGCAGAGATCACAGTTTGTGACTTTCGAGGTTAGATCACAAAAGGCGTTGTGTCCTCCACCTCGGCCTCTGCCGTGTTGTGAGGACACTCGATTGTCCCTTTGAGAGGAGAACAGGGCGGGGAACCAAGGCCTCTCACCAGTAGCCACGTGAGTGCGCCATCTTGGGGGCAGATCCTGCAGCTGCAGGCTAGCCTTTGGAGGACTGCTGCCCACCGACACCTCGACGGCATCCATACTCGAGTCCCCAGCAGGAGCACCCAGCTAAGCTGCTCTCGAATTCCTGGACCACAGAAACTGAGATAATAAGTGCTTATTGTTTTAAATCACTAAATTTTGGGATAATTTGTTATGCAGCCATAGATAACCGAGCCAATGTGCTAGCACTTCACTGTGGAATGTGGGAGTACTTAGCACCTATCACTTTAACATCTTGTTACAGGGGTCACCACCCCCAGGAAGCCTTCTCTGATCACCTCTCTACATTAGCCCACATCCTATCCCACTACCATGTTTTATTTATTTTTTTTAAATAATAGTCACTATAGGAAATAAAATAAAAAAACAAACTATAGTGTTTATTTCTGTATTCCGTTACTGGTTTATTGTCTCTCCTCTCTCCATGGAAAGTCCCGCCAAGGAAGGGGCTTGTCCATCTTCCCACCCAGGGCCTGGCGCTGTAGGGGCTCAGGGAAGGGGCTGCTGTCATTCTTGCCTCTACGCATGAATCTAACCTGGGGAGAAAGTGTGTGTGGGGGGCCCTGGGGGTTCCCCTCAAGATGGATTTGCATATTCTTGACTTTTAAAGAAACAGGGAACTGAGAGAGGCCCCAGACGCGTGAGGAGGAGGGACACGGAGCAGACCACCAGGCTCTGGCCGCCCTCCTCGGCCTCCTGCGTGGGCCGCAGCCATGCCCACCCTGTACAGGAACTCTCTGGGCAGGAATGTGCCAGGTACAGCGCTGGCCAGGCACGGCCGGGGGCGGGGGGCGGTCAGGACCCTTTACAGCACACCCCTGGGGCTAGAGCCCAGGGCGGGCGGGACCCAGTGGGGAGCGGGCTGGGCCCTCACTGCCTTTCCTCTGGAAGGGAACAGAGACCAGGAGGAGGAGGAGGATTATGAGAACATGGCGCCACCCTACAAGGACCTTCCTCCTAAGCCGGGTGAGAGGACTTCCCAGAGGCCAGTGAAGAGATGTGTGGGTTGGGGGTGGGGGGGGGACGGCCCCCGGGGCACGGTAGAGCCATGGCCAGCTTCTGTGTGCCCGGCTCATGCCAGGCGCCGTGATGGCGGGAGTACCGGTGCCTCTGCCTGCCCTTGAGGACCTGTTAGTCTGATGGGGGAGGCAGTTCTTGGCGCTGGCTCAGGGGAGCAGGTCTGAGGGCAAGGGCCCAGGAGACTGAGGAATCCTGAGGGGAGTTGAGGGCTCTGCTGCGGTGTGGGGGCTGGGCGTCAGAGGATGGGACACTGGGGTGTGAGCCTTGAGGATGAGAAGGAGTTTGTTAGGAAGAGAAGCCCAGAAAGGAAGTGGTGGATACAAAGGCCCAAGACATGGAAGCCGGTGTTTCAGAAACCGCGAGTGGACCGCGGACTCCCCAGCCTCCAGACGTCACACCCACGGCCCAGATTTGCCTTCAGGCTGGCGTGGCCCATGCCTGGCTGGGAACTCAACGAGAGTGCGATAAGTGGGGATAAAAGTGGAGGTTTTGGAGGTTTCCCTGAGTCAACCCCCACCAGGCCCCTGAGAGCTGACCAAGCTGCCCTGGTGTCCTTGGGCAGGGGACGTTCCTTGAGGGGTAGGGCTCCACATCCCCCACTTCTGGGTCCAGACAGGGTCAACCTGGGAGGTCGCAGGGCACCCTGGGGCTCAGCATGAGGTGGGAGGTGAACCGGGCTCTGCTGTTTGGTTGCCCGTCTGCAGCTCCAACCTGGTCCCAGCCTGATCGTCAGCCCAGCCCCAAGACCAGCCCCATCCCCACTTCAGGATGGGCCGCGCCTGCCCCCAAATTAGCACCCCCATCTCCAAATGCAGCCACGTCTCCATTCCCATCTCCATTTCCCGATCCAGCGTCACCACCACGCCCCAACCCAACGACAACCCAACCTCACCTTCTTCCGCATCCCCCACGGCAGCGACAGCCCCACCCGTCATTCCCGCCACCTCTGGCATCACACCCCTGCTCCATGTTCATCACGCTCCCCAACCCGATTTCAACCCCATCCTCACCATGGTCCCATCCCCACCCCCAAACTCAACTGCGCTTTAACCTAGGGTGACCAACTGTTCCAGTTTGCCCAGGGGTGAAAGATTTCCCAGGACGCGGGACTTTCAGTTTTAAAACTGGGAAAGTCCCGGGTGATCCAGGATAGTTGGTTCCTCTGTCTTGGCCCTGTCCCGTCCCTAACCCTCCACTGCAGTCTCCATCCTGCCCCCGTCACTGCTGTCCCTCCCCTTCCCATCCTTGGACCGGCTCTAACTCTGAGCTTCTCTTCCTCAGCTTCGATGGGTCCACCACGACCTCCAAGGGCAGGTGAGCTGGGGCCGGGGGGACAGGAGACCCAGTGCCAGCTTTGCCCTGCTCTGGGCCTGAGCAACCAACCATTCCTCCCTCTTCAGGAAAGAAAACGGAGAAGCCCCCAATTCCTTGCAAACCCCCAAAGATCACAGGTGAGCACCAGGGCCGGTACCTTGCTGTGCACCTGGCTGAAGCCCTGCTCTGCGTGACTGTAGTCCTTCTGACCCCTTCCTTGCCTGGACCTCACCCCTGTCACCTTCACATCTCCTCACCTGGGTGAGCAGTGGGAGGACCCTTTAAAAATCCTGAGAGGGGCCGGCCTGGTGGCGCAGTGGTTAAGCTCGCACGTTCTGCTTCTCGCCAGCCTGGGGTTCGCGGGTTTGGATCCCGGGTGCAGACATGGTACCACTTGGCAAAAGCCATGCTGTGGTAGGCGTCCCACATATAAAGTGGAGGAAGATGGGCACGATGTTAGCTCAGGGCCAGGCTTCCTCAGCAAAAAGAGGAGGATTGGCAGTAGTCAGCTCAGGGCTAATCTTCTGCAAAAAAAAAAAAAAAAAAAGAAAGAATCCTGAGAGGCGACACTTGGAAGTCCTCCTTCTAGTCCCCTGATTCTGAGCAGAGAACAAATCAGAGGGAATGCAGGGGTTGGTCTTGGAAGACAGAGTCTTCCAGCACCTTCCGAATAACCCTCTCTCCCTCTTTCTCCCAGGCGTCGATCCGGAGCGCCCTCCGTTCCGGCTGTCCCTAGGCAGTAAGTCCTCCAGGGGGGCCCCTGTCAACCCTCCCATGTGGCCAGTGTGTCTGAGGCAGACCTTTAGCACCAGAGCGAGATCCTGGGCCAGAGAAACTTCTCCTTTGAGAAGCAACTCCTCCCTGAGTCTAGACCAGACTCCCAGGGCCCCAGGTGTCTGCCCGGCTCCCTTCAGGCCCCACCACCTGCTCGCGGCAGGTGCAGGAAATGTTCTCGGTCCCGAAGGAAGGTCCACACGCTTCCTTGGATGGGAAGCAGCTTGGGCAGGGGCTGCTGGAGAGTACACGGTAATACATCATCGATGTGAAGAGCGGCGCTCAGTCCCGGTCATGCATTACCTCTCTGAGCCCTCAGTTTACCTGCTTGCAAAGTGGGAATATTATTTACATCTGCATCATAGAGGTGAGGCTCCGACAAGACAGTCAGGACGTAGTGGGATGCTTGGCGCAGTGGGAGCTCTGTCACCGCTCTGGGCTCACTTCCCGCGACGCCCTCTTGCTGGCCCCGTCTGGTGATATAGTCATGATCACAGAACTCTGTCCCCTGCTGTTGGAGAAAGGCTCAGGGGGCCCTTCCTCACTCTGGAGCGCCTGTGTCAGTCTCTGTCCCCATCCCGCCCCCAGCCACTCCAATGCCCTGGCTCGGTCAGAAGCCCGGGGCCCTTGGCTGCCACCAGGAGGAGAGGCTGAAGGTGTACCTGTGTCTGCTGGTGGTGGTGTCACTGCTCCTGGGCTGCACCGGTCTGGCCGTGACCCTGATCAAGTGTGAGTAGGGTGAGGGTAGGGCATGGAGGGAGCTTGGGCACGTGGCCCTGGGGGACCTGGGCTGAAGCTGGCTGGACTCCTCTTACAGACCAGGAGGTGGTGGAGGAGCTGAGGGTGCTCACCTTTCAGCAGATGGCGTGGCGAGTGAATGGTGAGCGCTTCCAATCTTCTCTTCTCTTGACCCTCAAACCAAGCTCCAAGGCCAGCCCAACCCCGTCTCTGCCGGACCCTGTGCCCGGTGCCGGGGATGGGCAGGATGGGGAGCACAGCAGATGCAGGCCGTCTCTGCGGCCCGTGCGCGCGGGCGCTGGGCCTCCACTGCCCCACCCGGGGGCGGTGGCGCGCTGCAGCTGTGGAGCCCCCGCACTGTGTGCATTCTGCACTGAGATGCGCGTAGGTGTAAAACACACTGATCCCAGAGACTCGCTGCAAAAAATGTAAAGTATCTCAGTAATAATCTTTAGTATCGATTACACCTTGAAAAGATAATATTTTGGATGTATTGGCAGAAATAAAAAAAGAGCATTCAAGTTAATTTTACCTGTTTCTTTTGACTTTTAAAAACTGTGGCTACTAAAAAATTTAAAATTACCTATGTGGTTCACAATTTGTTGCTGTCGGACAGCACAGACAGACGTTTACCAAATTATCACCCAAATGAGTATAAAATGCCAAATTTTGATGAATAGCCCAAAGTAAGAGGAAGGCAATTCTATGAAAAAGTCTAATAAGGGACCTGGACCTTATCTTTGGGAGGGTCATACAGGGCTTCCCCAGGGACATGGTGCTGCAGCTGAGTGAAGAAAGAGAAGGAGTTAACCAGGTGAGGGGTTGAGGGTCTCAGGCCTGTGCAAAGGCCCTGTGGTCGGAGGCAACATCATAGGTACAAGGGAGGAGGATGGTACAGTTGGACAAATGAGAGGTGATGGTGGCTTGGATGAGGGTTGTGACCCTGGGAATGGAGAGAAGTAGTTGGAATAGAAAGTTTTAGGAGGTAAAATTGACCAGACCCCTGGGGAGGGATTGGGAATGGTGGTGAGTGGGAGGGAAGGGTGTCAAGGATAAAGTATATGTGTTATCTATGTATCCATCTTATATTTCTGTCTTGTCCCACTGCAGGGCTGTCCCCTGAGGCCCCCAGGGAGTGTTGGAAGGGGGCGTGTTGGTGTGGGATTAGTGGGAATATGCACATTAGTTGTGGAAGAGTCTTCTGGGCTGGGCTGGCCCTCACCGTGATTGCTGACGCCTGAACAGTGCTCCATTCCACCCTCCCTCACCTCAGACCCCAGACCAAGCCACTCCTCTGCTCAAAACCCATCAGTGGCTTCTCCCTGTCCAGAGTCCAAGGCCAAACCCTTGCCTTGGCATTCAAGGACTCAGACGTGGAGCCTCACCCTACTTGGAGCTCAGCTCCTCTGAGCTTCCTCTCCAGCTCTGCTGCCTTCCCCAACATGCCTGCCCCCACCGTTGCTTCCAAGGCGGCCCCTGCCTAGTGTGCTTCTCCCTCCCCCTCACAGTTACAGAATCACCGTCTTCCTTTAAAACCCACCTCCTCAGGGAAGCCCACCATCCCCACTCTTCCCCAAGCCCCAGGGATCAATCGCTCCTCTGAGCCGCTCTAGGACTCCCGCTGGGTGCTGAGCCTGTCGTTCTAGAGCTCTTTGCTTCTCTCTGGTGTGTCTGCTGTCAGTGCTGGGTGGGTGGGCGGACGGGGGTCTGGGTCTCTAACGCTTCAGCCCGTCCCTGCTGACAGTGACTGGCCTGGCGGGGCTGGCTGGCCTGAAGAGGGACATTGACCGCATACGAGCCGACACCAACCAGTCCCTGGTGGAGCTTCGGGGCTTATTAGGTGAGTGGGGCCTGGGCAACTGCCCTGGGATGGGGGGCACGTGGCACAAGTCCGGGGGAGTGAGTCTCAGTGCAGTCTGTGCGAATGGTGGCCCTTGCAGCCTGAACAACTGTACATGGCACACCACGTACACGATCCTGGCTCTGGAGCCACTCTGACAGCATCCTGTCCTGTCCCCAGACTGTCCCAGGGTCACCTGCCCTGAGGGCTGGCTCCCCTTTGAGGGCAAGTGCTACTACTTCTCTCCGAGCACCAAAGCGTGGGAGGAAGCCCGGAAGTTCTGCCAGGAGAATTACTCCCACTTGCTCATCATCAGCAACTCTGCTGAGCAGGTGAGTGCTCCCTCCGAGCCCTGAGCACCAGCAGGCCACCGCCTCTCTTCCAGGATCCCTGCTCCCCTCCCTGGCCTGGGGGAGAGAAATGGGATGGCTCCTGAGGCCTGGACACTTTCAGTAGCGAGCTCTCACTGAGACAACGTCGTGAGGGCTTGTGTCCAGGCAGCCTCTGCGCACCCCCGCTTCCTCCCCAACGTGGAGACGGAGAGATGAATGTGTCTCAGGGAGCACGTTCTACTCTCCAGGCTGTGTTGCAAACGTCTTACGTCTTGTGTGTGTTAACACAATCCTCACAGCAACCCTATCAACTAGCATGTGAGTCAGGAGAGGCCACCGTGTGCTGGAGGAACAGACAGTCCACAGCTCAGAGGCGAAAGCACGTCACGCGGACTGTGGAAGCTTTTGTAGCTACAGAGCAAGTCTCGCGGGCTCTCCTGTGCTGTCAGGTGGCAGGGAAACGGTTCCACCTCTGCACATCTGCAGGGAGCATTGGGATGTGTAAGCAACGTTAATGATTTGGTCCCACAGTTAGGTGGTAACACCGCTTGGACACAGTACAATCATTGATTCTTCACAGATGAGGAAACTGAGGCACATTTCACCTAAGCAACTGGCCTGCGGTCGCTCACGACTAGTCAGCGGCAGCACTGGCATTTAAGCCTGGGTGACTGGTTTCAAAGTCCGTGCTCCTGACATGAGCCCCCAGCACCACTGAGCAGCGTCTGCAGGATTCAGCTTTCCCGTCCCCTCACTTTTATCCCAGTTACGGCATTTTCTTTCTTTCTTTCTTTATACTGCACATATAACATTATGCTACTTTCAGGCATGCAACATAATGATTCCATATTGTACGTATTGCTAACTGATCACCACAATAAGTCTAATTAATGTCCACCACCCCACATAGTTACAATTTTTTTTCTTGTGCTGGGAAATTTTAAGATTTACTCTCTCAGCGACTTTCAAATATACAACACAGGATTATTAACTATAACCACCAGACTGCACATTACAGCCCCAGGACTGACTTATGTTACAGCTGGAACTTTGTCCCTTTGACCACCTTCACTCATTTTTCCCACCCTCCAACCCCCCCCACGCCTGGCGACCACCAGTCTGTTCTCTATATCTATACGGGTCATTTGTTTTTGGTTCCACATATAAGTGAGGTTATATAGTCTTGGGCTTTGTCTCTCTGACTTATTTCACTTAGCACAATGCCCTCAAAGTCTACCCATGTTGTCATGAATGGCAAGATTTCCTTCCTTTTTCATGGCTGAATAATATTCCAGTGTATAATACACCACATCTGCTTCATACAATCATCCATCGACAGGCACCGAGGTGGCTCCCAGGTCTTGGCTGTTGTAAGTAATGCTGCTGTGAACGTGGGGTGCAGATACCTTTTTGAGTTTCTATGCCATTATTTTTAAGTGAGTTTCTTGTAGACAGCATATAGTTGGGTCCTGTTTTTATTTTTTTAAAATTTAATTTGACAGCCTCTGGCTTTTAATTGGTGTTTTTAGATCATTTACACTTAATGTACTCGTTATTTGGCTGGTTTAGGTCTACCTTATTATTATTTTTTCCTGTATGTCCCCTCTCTTTTTTTTATCTTTCTGTTTCATAGCACCATTTGTATGAGTAGCTAATATAGAGGAGTTTTGGGGGATTAAATTGCATAATGTAAGAGGGGCAGGTATCAATCATAGAAACACAACTTTGCTTTAAATAACTCACTGAGCTCCTCTTTTGAGCTCTCATTATACCTGGATGGTGGACGTTTGATTTCAGTCAGTTGAGGTCACCCATTTTCCTTCTGAATGGGGACAGTTATGTGGGAGCAAGGTGGAGGCAAGTGGATGTCTAGTCCTTGATGTCTTTACTCCAAGCTGGTATCTGCTGGGACGTCCCCTGGCTGAATGGTCCTGAACAAGTTATTTAACCTTTCTGTGCCTCAGTTTTCCCACCTATAAAATGGGGATAATAATAATGCTTGATTTAGTGGGTCACAATGAGGATTAAATGAGATAATCCATGGAAACTGCATAGCTCACTTAGTAATTCGCTAATTCAGCCAACGTTTCCTGAGCGCCTACTATGTGCTAGCACTATTCTAATTTGATGGGCAAGGCAGCCTTTTTCTCTTTCTGGTTTCCTGACACCTCTCTGGTGCTTTACCCAGGAAGCAAGGCCCAGGTCTTCTCTACTTTTTGGAGGCTCCAAACCCATCTGGGGGTTTGGCCATCACGTGGGGATCATCGGGGTGAATGTAGAGCCCTGTCTGTGGCACCCACTGTGTCTACATCTTTAGAACTTCTTTCCCATTGCAGCCTCTTCTCTCCACCCTCCTGGGAAGCCTGGTCTCATATGAGGTTGGCTGAGTGAGGTATGATGAGCACGCAGTAAAACGCACAGATCCTGAGCATCCGTTCTGTGAATTTTGACATCTCTGTGCAGTGCACCCCATACCTGCCAGCCCAGTGAAGACTCAGGACATTTACACCACCCCAGGGAGTTCCCTTCTCGCTGTCGGTTGCCTCCCACCCCACCCCAGGCTGTTGCTGACCTGGGTCCCCTCACTGTGGGCCAGTGTGCCTGGGGAGGTGTTACTTTTAATCATGATATTTTCTTCCTAATCTTCTGTCTTTGGCCCGAAGTGTTTCTTCCAAAGGCCTGGACTTTTGAAATACAAAAGCCAGGAAGCCCCCTTTCTCTCCTTTCTTTTCCTCTTTATGTTCTTTTTCTGAAGCAATGAGTTCCTCTTCTGCCTGGTGTGGATTAGCGTGCAGATGGGGAGAAGCACCAGGGCCCACACGTCAGTTGCTGTCGTTGGCTGTTCTCCACATGTCGTGGCCCTGAGTGTTAGACCGCCACGGCACTTGCTGTGCACCGGCACGGTTTTGAGCGCTTTATGTGTTAACTCATTAAATCCTCACAATATCCCGGCGAGGAGGAAGCTTCTATTGTCCTCTCTTGTTGCAAATGAGGAAACTGAGGCACAGAGTGGTTCACAGGTCGTGTGAGAAAGTAATGTGATCCTTCGCACCGCAGCGGGAGGAAGGTGTTGCTCCTGAAGTGCGCGCCCTCGGGACGGGGAGGGGCGTGCGGGACAGAGGAGAGCCCAGAGCCTTGCCCTGAGGGTGGTGTGGAAGAATTGATGGCTGAATGGAGTTTGTCTTTGCAGAACTTTGTGACCAAGGCTCACGGCTCTCCTCGGGTGTATTGGCTGGGGCTGAGTGACAGGGACCGCGAAGGGGACTGGAGGTGGCTGGATGGGTCGCCTGTCACTTTGAGGCAAGTATCCAGGGCTCCTGGGGTCTCTGCTCACTTTGGTCGTTGTGCAGTTCAAGCCCGGAGATTCTCTGGAGCCTCAGGCTGGGCTGGACCAGGGAGCCACAAGGCTGCTTTGTTCTAATAGGGCTTCTGGCCCCTGTACCTTTAAGGTTTCTCCTATTGCAACATCTCCACCTTTTAGCACAACTGCTCTGATGTATCAAGTCCCCAGGCCAATGTCTGGGAAAAAAGAAAGCGGGGGAGTTGCCTACAGGGCGTGAGGAAGAGGAAGATTTGATTTGCAAAAAGGATGAGCAGGATCTCATTTTTTTCCACTCTCTGTATCTTATCCCATTTACTCAGCTTCTTACTACTCCTATAAAAAGGTACTATTATTACCTCCGTTTTAAAGATGAGGAAACTGAGGCACAGAGAAGTTAAGCAACCTACCCAAGGTCAGACAGCAAGCAGGTGGCCATGCAGCCAACCTGGCTCCACTCTCAGCCATTACATTTACTTTCTCAAGGAGTGCATGTATTCATATTTTATTTAATTTTTTAATTTTTTTGAGGAAGGTCAGCCCTAAGCTAACTTCTGCTGCCAATCCTCCTCTTTTTGCTGAGGAAGACTGGCCCTGAGCTAACATCCGTGCCCGTCTTCCTCCACTTTGTATGTGGGACACCTGCCACAGCATGGCTTGATGAGTGGTGCGTAGGTGCACACCCAGGATCCGAACAGGCGAACCCCGGCCCCTGAAGTGGAACAGGCTAAGTGGGACTTAACCGCTGCACCACCAACCGCCCCTATGTATTCATATTTTAAATAAATATTAGCAAATCGTCCCTCATACTGATTGTACCAATTTATTCTCTCACCAGCCCTACTACACTGTTTTTGCCCACATGTTCATAAAACTTTAGGAATTTTGTTGGTTTAACTATAGGTGAAAAGTGGAGTCCCAGTGAAGTACTAATTTGTATTTTTATTATAAAGACTGAGACTGGATATGTTTTCATATGTCTGGTAGCTATATGTATTAACCTTTCTGAGAATTATCTATTCGTATTGTTTGTGTCTTTATTTTGGGATTCTGGTTTTTTTCTTATTGATTTCTAGGAGCTTTTTTTTTTTTTTTCGCTTTTTCTCCCCAAATCCCCCCTGTACATAGTTGTGTATTTTACTTGTGGGTCCTTCTAGCTGTGGCATGTGGGACCCGCCTCAGCGTGGCCTGATGAGCGGTGCCATGTCCGCGCCCGGGATCCGAACCGGGGAAACCCTGGGCCGCGGAAGTGGAGCGCGCCAACTTAGCCACGGACCACGGGGCCGGCCCTCTAGGTGCTTTTTCTATATTAGAGACGTTAGTGTGTTGTCCGAGGGTCTCATTTTTCTTGACGGTTCCTGGAAGGAGGCGCAGTTCCGTCAGTGGGGATGGCGTGGCGGGGCAGGGGTGCCGCGAGGACCCCTCCCGGGCCGGTGCAGCCGTCTCCGAGCTGGGCGCGCCGGCTGCCAGCGGGTCTCAGTGACGCTTCCCGCATTCAGTGTCCTCAGCGCAACGCAGGCCCGCCCGCCTGGGTCACCCCGTCCCGCTGGGGTCAGCCCGCGGCCGGTGGCTGGCGAACAGAAGCCTGGACCCCCGTCTCAGGCCGGGGTAACCGTGCTGCTGCTCACGCTCCAGAGCTCCCGGGGGTTCGGGCTGAGGCCGGACCCCGAGCCCGCATCCTTGCTCAGCTCCGTGCTCTGCTCCGTGCTGCGTCTCACTGCCTCTCTCCTGAGAGCACCCCTGAGTGCCCTGCGCCCGAACTGCTGAGCCAGGCTCCGCTTCGGGGGAACGGGACCTAAGACGGCACAACGCCTGGGAGCCTGGGAGGACCCGGGTGTGGCCGAAGGACTCCTCGGAGGAGGAGGCAGGACCTGACCAGACGCAGGAAGCCGATCCAGGAGTCAGGAGACTGTCAGGAAGCGGGGCTCAGGGGCGAGCGGGGCTGAGGGTGTGGCGCAGCGTCCTCAGGCGGTTCTGAAAGCCTGGAGAAGCGGTTCAGACGGGAGAGAGCCGTGGTGCTGCGGTCCTGCATGCGCGTGCTGCTGTCCTCCGTGCGTGTGGTGCTGCTGTCCTGCATGCGCATGCTGCTGTCCTGCATGCGTGTGGTGCTGCTGTCCTGCGTGCCTGTGGTGCTGCTGTCCTGCGTGCGTGTGGTGCTGCTGTCCTGCATGTGTGTGGTGCTGCTGTCCTGCGTGCGTGTGGTGCTGCTGTCCTGCATGC